>NC_035433.2:50457064-50664668 GCF_002127325.2 Helianthus annuus | reverse complement strand
TAGAAAACAATAGGGAAATCCTGAACCAACAGTATGAAACATTTTGTCATGTTAAAGGTGAATCACTGACGCAACAATTTGAGCGGTTCAGTTGTCTCATCAGTGAACTGAGGCTTGTTAAAACCACTTTTAACAAACTCAACTCCAAAACAAAAGGTTCCTCAGGTTCACTGCAGATAAATGGGACACAATAGCCGTTTGTCACACGAAATTCACGCTGAGTTCAAGGATCTGACCTTGACCCAACTCCAATGTCGACTCCTGACCTAGAAAGGGAAGTTGAACCAGAAAAGGAAGTTACAAGGAGTCAGGGGAAAACCGTGATGATTATCATCTGGTACACTGCTCTCTGGTACAAGAAGAATCTGGTGGTAGTGGTAAGGATCCAGGGTATGATCACTCTTGACATAACTGCTGGTGCAAATTTAACAACCCTGATCCTCACTCTACAGGTTATGCATTCACTGCAAATGAAAACAGAATGTCAGACAATTAAGCTTTGACTAAATGATTTACAGCATTTTGACCCCACTGATTTAGAGAAATGGACATCTTGCATCAACTGGCCTTGCTAAGTGTTAGAACTAGCAAGTTTTATAAAGAACAGGGCGAAAATTCCCAGGGTTGCATGGGAATCTAAGGGTTGGTTGGATAAATCGAAAATCAAATGCTATAAGTGTAACAGGTTAGGACATTTTGCTAGAGAGTGTAGGAGTCAAACAACTGGTCCCATAATTACTCACCCTAGTTCAAATCCTAGACCTCAAATCAAAACACTGTGCACTATGCCCAATATGCCCCAGCAGCACATGTGAACACTGCTCACTATGCTGTTGCTCTTGTGCCAGTGCATTATGTCCAAACAGCTGCCTCCACAGATTCAATATGTTCAAAACCCCTGCTCCCCAGGCACAAGTGCAACCTGCACCACAAACCACTGTTCCAGTAAGCAACACAACCAGATCAACAAAGTTTTCTTTACTCAAGAGTTTGTTGACTGGGGCAGTATGCCTGAAGACCTCAGTGATGAAAACTTTGCACTCTATGCTTCTAATGTTTATTCTCATGATGAATTTTGTTTGATGGCATTAGAGTCAATACAGGGAGGGTGTTGAATCTGAAGAGAAACAGCTGGTCTCTGAAACAATGGATGAGGTGATTGAAGCAGTGGCTACTGCTGTGGCTAATGAAGTACTGTTGGAAGAAAGTTCAGGTACCCTGATTGAACCACTGACAGATCTATGGTCTGAAGAAGATAAGAAAGAAGAAAAGGCAGGTGAAAAAGAAGAGAGAGCTGGTGATGAAGAGAATACTCAGTGTGATTGTGCAATGATGGCTGCTGCCAAGGTATCACCTCAAGTTCTAGAAAAACTATGTTCTGACAATTGCATTATTGCTTTTGCTAACATCAAAGAGGTGAATGAAAACCTTAGGAACAAAATCTTAACTG
This sequence comes from Helianthus annuus, assembly GCF_002127325.2. Taxonomy (NCBI): domain Eukaryota; kingdom Viridiplantae; phylum Streptophyta; class Magnoliopsida; order Asterales; family Asteraceae; genus Helianthus; species Helianthus annuus. The sequence continues at coordinate 50,663,218 of NC_035433.2, read as the reverse complement.
ATGAATTCAAATTTGAAGATCTTTAAAAGAACTTAAAAAACAAATTGGCTGGAAAGGAGAAAGAGATTAGCAGCATGAAAGAAGAGCAAAGCATAACCAAAACCCAACTCCAAACTATGGTAGAAAAATACCAAGTTTGCAAAAAGGAGTTAGAATCCACCCAGATCACATGTGAAAATGGGTGGAATCATGCAAAGGGTATGAGGTTATGCTTGAGAAACAGATAAAAAGCAATGTGAAATTTGGGGTTGGTTATAGAAAACATGATGATGAAAACACTGCTTTTTGAAAAATCTGTTTCAACCCCTGATGTAACTGCTGAGTACATCCCCACAAACAAGAATGGCCAAGAAGTGAAAATCACTGACAAACTTGGTAACAAAATCACACTTGACAGACCAATGGGCCCCTCTGCTTTTGAGGAGATTGAAAATCATCAATTTAAACCAAGATGGTCTGATGAGTGTGATATTCTTGAAAATTTCAAGCCAATGGACTTTACATCAACTGATGGTGTTAAAGCTCCAAAAGCTAAAGTCATTCCTCTTAAGGACATTCCAGCAGTGGCTAAAACCTCTGCTGCAAAGGAGTCTGAAAAGAGGAAGAAGAAAGAAAAAATTGATAACTTGTTTTGTGAATTTTGTGAGAAAAGGAACCATCTAACAAAAGATTGTTTCCACTTAAAAGCTTATGAACATAAACAAAACAAGTGTCATAGTTTCAGCTGAAAGCTGCATTGTTTGTGGAAAAAACAAACCACAAAACTCAAGCATGTGTGTTATCTCAAAAACTTTGACATCAAAAAAAAAATGAGTACCTTGCTAAAACATCCTTGAGTCCATCAGCATCACCATCTGTCAAATTCACAAAGAAACAACCACTGTTTGTGCCAGTTCAAACAGCTGTCACAAAACAGCTGAACCAAACATCTGTTAAAAGAGATGTTCAGGTTACTGATGCACCTCCTGCCAATGATATTTCTTAATTTGATTTAATTAATGAAATAAGCCACTTCTTGAAGTCCTTCAGTGCTGGATCTAATCCTTACTCCATCTACTGTAATTACCTGAAACGCGTTTTAAAAAGGTTTGTCAGCGGGAAATACTGAGTGAGTTCATTCAGGTTTTATAAAAACAGATTTGTTATAATTCACAGTATTAAGAGCGATTACAATGTTTCTATCAACCAATTATCAAAGAATGGGTATTTGTCACTCGATTCATTTCTGTGACTGTGGTCATACCACTAGTGGGTCCCGTTGCCCATTCTAGTGACGGGTGTACTCACACAGAGTAATGATTACTCACATAGAGTAATATTCACTCACATAGAGTGATAAAAATAGTAAAGTGCACAATACCCACATACCAGCTGTAATTTGGTGATTACAAAGACTTAATCCCTGTAATTATAACCTTGAAATAGTTATTGTAATACTTACCTCACAAACGGTGAGAAACAGTTTAAAAAGAAGAATGACTCACATTGTAGATTAACGAGCAATAGATATAAGCCTACTGATTAGCCTTGATTACACCTAGTTTAACACAATGCATACACACAGACAGGTTAGTAACTAATACAGCAGTTACGTCAATTCACGAGATTAAACCTTCACAACGATTAATTAGTGCAATACTTGATAATTCAGTCGGATTCACAACGAATAACAGAGCATAGTCCGAATTCGAACAGCACTCTAATATTCAAGCCGAAATCACGACGAATAATCAAAGTACAAGCTCAATTGAGCAGCACCCCGGACTATCGTTGGATAGTTTATAATCGATCGGTACGTTGAATCGTAATAGCGATCGGAGTTATTACCCTGATTGCGGTAGCGTTTCGTGATCGTGTGTGTGTGATTATAGTATACAGAATGGAATACGTATTTGTGTAAAAAACCCAAATCAACCTCAACGATAGTCACGAGATTCGAACCTTAACGAACTTCACAAAGTGTAGTCTTATTCAGACAGTACTTTGGCATCCGTTAACGAACTCACAAAGTATAGTACTTTGGATTCCGTTTAACGAACTCACAAAGTATAATACTTTGGATTCCGTTAGTTGGTTCCTGAATCGACCGAACAGAATATCGTATCGGTGATTATTGGTTAGAAACACCAACGTATAGAGAGAAGAAGAGAAATGAGCAAAGAAAAATGAATCCTAAGCTTCCTATTTATAGCAAGCAGGCAAGCAAGCACCTCAACATCATTTCTGTCGATGTGGGATAGTGACGTGCTTGCTAGCTAGCTTTGACGTGCTAGCTAGCTAGCTTAGTTATTTTATTTCAGCTGCTTAACTCGTTTTTCTTGTATAACTTTTAAAATATAACGTTTTATAAAACGACGAATATGTCTTTAGAACGAACATATTTTTATCTACGTTTTAACCTAAGTTTCATTAAAAACAGAGTAAGGAAAATAAAATAATATATTTTATTATTAATATTAACTTCTTAACGACTGTTCAGAAAAGGCAAGGAAAAATAGTCCTACCAAAGGATTCCACACGTTTATGAGGTCTACAAAAAGCCCTCTAAACCCAGAGTGAATAGGCATCCTTTCGGTTACCAGCAGGTGATTGGGCAAGACCCTCAACAATGGTTAGCAAGGAACAGTACTAAAACTGTCCAAACCCCTGACTTAACCACTGTCCATCACACTGCATCCATACCAGACACTGTTGAGACTCCATCCAAAGCCCTGTTGGCTTTGGAGTCCTTAATGAACTAATCCTTTTACTTCATGTGCAGGAAGCTTCTGCATGCTTTGATAGTCTTTGGTATGTAGATAGTGGAGGCTCCAGGCACATGACAGGATGTAAAGCCCTCCTTAAAGACTTTAAAATCCATGGTGGGGGTGATATATCCTTGGAAATAATAGTAAAGGAAAGGTTTTGGGGTCTGGAACAGTGCAATCTCGCAATGTAAAATTTGAAAATGTCAATCTAATAGACAATCTAAAATTCAACCTTCTGAGTGTATCCCAAATGAGTGACAAAGGGTTTGGGTCATTCTTCACAAAAGATTGTTGTAGGATTGTTGGACCAGAAATGGTCAAAAAGATTGAAGCAATAATAAAAAATGGTCAAACTAAACTTGTGGCTCAAAGAAGTGGCAATGTTTATGTTGTTGACATGTCAAAAGAGTGTTCCAGAGCTAATGCCTGTATGTTCTCAGCTGCCTCTAACAAAGAGACAGAACTTTGGCACAAAAGACTGGGGCACACAAATCTTAAGACAATCACAGAAATTTCAAAAAATGGTTTGGTGAGAGGCCTACCACAAAAATGTTTTCATGTCCTGAACATTGCATTTCCTGTTTAAAAGGAAAACAGCATAAAAGTTCCCACAAGTCCATTGAAGAGTCCAAAACAACATAGTGTTTGCAAATGCTACACGTGGATTTGTTTGGCCCAGTTCAAGTCATGAGCCTTAAAAAGAAAAGATATTGTTTGGTTATAGTTGATGACTTTTTTAGGTTTACATGGACTTTCTTTTTGCACTCTAAAGATGAAACTGCAGGCATTTTGCAAGACTTTGTGACACAGGTTGAAAAGCAATTTGACCTTCCAGTGAAAAGCTTTAGGAGTGACAATGGCACAGAATTTAAAATAGGGAGTTAGATGCCTTCTGCGTGAAGAAAGGGATTGTAAGGCAGTACAGCATCCCTAGAACACCAGAGCAAAATGGGGTTGTTGAAAGAAAGAACAGAACTTTGATTGAGGCTGCAAGAACCATGCTTGCAGATTCAGGTTTGCCATTAACTTTCTGGGCAGAGGCAGTAAACACTGCTTGCTATGTCCAAAACAGAGTTTTAATAAACCCTAGGCACAAAAAGACTGCCTATGAAATTCTGTATAAAATCAAACCACTGATCTCATACTTCAAGGTGTTTGGCTGCCCATGCTTTATTTTGAACTTAAAAGATTCCATTTCAAAATTTGCAGCCAAAATTGATTGTGGTTATTTTCTGGGATACTCAACCACTGCCAAGGCCTACAAAGTGTTCAATGCACGGACCAAGGTAGTGGAGGAGACTTTGGATGTAAAGTTCAATGAACTTTCATCAATGAAAATCCCAGCAAATCCTGCTGAACTGTTTGATCTTGAAAAATTCACTTTTGAAAATACTGCTGTCAAGACTAACAGTGCAGGTCCATCAGAGGATACAACACCAGACTATGGGTATGAAGTCATCATCCCTCAAAGGTCTGCCACAAAGGGGAAAGCATCAGTTGTTCAAAACATCTGTCAAAGCTCAACCACTGCTACATCAACAGTTGTTGACCAAAGTAGCCCATTCACCACTGCTTCTACATCCTCAAACACTGCTGACAAAAGTCCTCAAACAGTGGATAAAAGTCAGCAGTGGTCCACTCCATTACCACCCATTCCACCACCTTTTGAAGCCACTGCTGAGTCATCAAAGTCATCAGCAGTGGTTAGCTCAGATGATACACATTTGCAGCCTTCACCAACAAATGCCATCATACCATACCAAGGAGATTTAATCTTCTTGAGATCTCATCCATCTGATCAAATCATTGGCAACATCAATGAAGGGGTGCTCACAAGAAGCCAAACCCAAAACATTTGTCTTTTTGCTGGTTTTCTATCACTTCATCAGCCAGTCAAGTACCAAGAGGCACTAAAAGACAACAGCTGGGTAGAAGCCATGCAAGAGGAGCTCCAACAGTTTAAGAGACAACAAGTATGGGAGCTTGTACCACGGCCAAAAGAGGTTAGTCCCATTGGCACAAAGTGGGTCTTCAAGAACAAAACAGATGAAAGGGGCATTGTTGTCAAGAACAAAGCCAGGCTTGTGGTTCAAGGTTACAGACAGGAAGAGGGGATTGATTATGATGAAACATTCACCCCTGTTGCAAGATTGGAAGCTATCAGACTGTTCCTGGCCTTTGCTGTCAACCACAACATGAAGGTGTTTCAGATAGATATCAAAAGTGCTTTCCTCTATGGTACATTGCAAGAAGAGGTATATGTATGTCAACCTCCAGGCTTTGAGGATCCATTTTATCCTGATCATGTCTACAGGCTAACCAAAGCCTTGTATGGCCTGAAACAAGCACCTAGAGCTTGGTATGAAACTCTTTCCAACTTTCTACTCTCAAATGGTTTCAAAAGAGGTAGCATTGATAAAACACTGTTTCTTAAATGGAGAGGGAAAGATTTAATGATTGTCCAAATTTATGTGGATGACATTATTTTTGGAAGCACATGTACCAAAATGTGTGAAGAGTTTAGAGAACTCATGACAGCTGAGTTTGAAATGAGTGCAATGGGTGAGCTGCAATGCTTTCTTGGTCTCCAAGTACAACAATTGCAAAATGGAACTTTCATTCATCAAAGCAAATATGCTAAAGAACTTTTAACCAAATTTGATATGAATGATTGTAAACCATGCAGCACACCCATGGCCACAAAAAAGCTGGTCATGTCTGATGAAAAGGATGAGCTGATTGACCAAACACTCTATAGAAGCATGATTGGGTCTTTATTGTACCTAACTGCATCTAGACCAGACATCATGTTTGCAACATGTGTCTGTGCAAGAAGTCAATCAGCTCCCAGAAAATCAAATCTCATTGCTGTAAAAAGGATTCTCAGATACATAAAAGGTGCTCCCACACTTGGTATCTGGTATCCAGCTAATGGGAATATCAAGCTTTCAGGTTTTTCAGACAGTGACTTTGCTGGATGTTACACCACAAGGAAACAAGCAAGTGCCAGTTTCTAGGTTATTGCTTAGTATCCTGGCAAAGCAAAAAGCAAGCAGCAGTTTCAACATCCACTGCTGAGGCTGAATACATTGCTGCTGCAAGCTGTACAGCCCAACTCATGTGGCTTCAAAATCAGTTACTGGATTTTGGTATCACTGCCTTAAAGACACCACTCATGTTGGACAGCCAGGCAGCAGAAAATATCATCAAAAATCCAGTTTCCCATTCTACCACAAAGCACATCGACATCAGACATCACTTTGTGAGGGATTGCTATGAAAAAGGTTTGATTTCTCTGCATCATGTCCCAACTAAAGACCAGCTGGCAGATGTGCTCACAAAAGCACTTGATACAGCCACTTTTGAAAGCTTGGTCTCTAGAATTGGGATGCTAAACATGGAATAACAAGCAACATCTTGTTTTTCTATGAATAAAAGCAACAAATTTTTTCAGAAAATCAAAAATCCATCCTTAAAAATAGCTTAAAAATGAAAATTTCATTAAAATCCTTAAAAGTCTGCCATAACCACTGATTGTTCAAAAGTCTGCTCTACTTCAAAAAGTCTGTCCACTGCTGAAAGGCAACCTCTGTTCTCTCATTCCTTGATAACCACTGTTGTTCAAAAGCAGTGTCTTATCCACTGATATGCTATCCACTGATATGTTATCCACTAATAATGAAAATCATCCACTGCCCCTTTTCCACTGCTTTCATCAGTTGCTTTCACCAAAAGTACTGTCCTTCATTTTCACCAGTGGTTGTCACGTGGGCAGTACATAGCAGTCAGACTTTTTGTAACGGCTGCCACGTCAGCATTCATTCTCTTTCCTATAACATCCCTACTCACCATCAAAACAGGGTTTTACTGTCGAATTGAATTCTTAAAAATTCTCTTCTCAAAGCAGTTTTTCTTCTCATTTCTCACAAATTTCTTTGATCGTTTCGTTTCAAAAATGACAAAATCGAAGCCTTTTGCAAAACCCTCATCAAAATCATCGAAAACAACCTCTCAAAAGGCAACTACCACTGAAATTCCATTCAAAAAATCTCACAATCTCCTGGGTCTTCTCACAAAACCAAGAACCACAGATGTTTTCGATTCCATTATCACCATCATGGCAAAATCAAAGTACAAAACTTTGCTCACCGCCGACGCACCCATCTACTTGGCGACCCAAAGGGAATTTTGGAAGAATGCAACCCTTGAAAAACAAGGAGACATTGCAACTGCAATCCAATCTTCCATAAAGGGTAAAGCTGTCCACATTACACCACAATCCATCTCCGAAGTCTTTCAACTCGATGACCAGGCAGGTAAAACTTCCTTCACTAAAAACGAGTTGCACATTGATTTCATTGAAAGGGGGTATGAAGCCACAATGATGAAGAAACTAACCTTAGAAAAAGGTTATTTTCCTCCTGCACCAAGATTTCTATTTCATACCCTCCTCCTATGTGTTTCAAACAAAACCACTTCTTTTAATGAGATCCCTATAAAGATTCAAAATCTGGGATATGCAATTCTTCAAGAAGAAAATTATAATTATTCTCGGGAAATCTTTAAAGATTTGGTTAATAATGTTGAAAGCAAATCATTCTTACTATTCCCAAGGTTTTTAAGCTATTATTTTCAAAAGAAATTCAGTAAGGATGATTTAGCTTTAATAAACCAAGGTGAAATAACTGCAATAAACTGCCTAACATCTGAAACTTTTTCACGAATGTTAGCACCTTGCAAAACACAAGCAGGGGTACCTGAGCAGAATTTAGCAGCAACCACTGCTCCTCAGGTATCTGCTGTTGAGCCTACTGCTCTAGGTGATCAAAGCAGCAGACCAACTGTTTTGAAACCCACACCTACAAAACCCAAAAAGCTTTACAAAAAGAAAAATCAAAAACCCCCCAAACCAATCAAAATGGCAACTCTAGAGGATGAGATACCAGAGTTAATGCCTGTGACAACACAAATGTCATAAGAAACCACTGCTGCTTCTTCCTCACAGCAGATGGTACAAATATCTCAACCCATAACCATAACTCCTCCTGCTTCTTCACAAAAAGAACAGGTTGTACACAAAGGGCCACCACATTATGATGCTCTGGATACACTCGTTTCCATCATCCACAGCTCAATGCCCGAAGCAAATCCGCTTTCTACACCCACCATCACATCCTCAATTCCACCAAAAACACAACTACTGTTGGATGCAATTGATTTGAACCAGGCATTACACAGTCCTTCTCAATCACCTATCAATGAGAATATGCCTCAACAAATGACTGAGCCTGTTGTATCATTCTCTGCTAACCCACCAACACAACCTGAGGAGGTTACACCCATTGAGTTACAAGTAACTCTTTGTGGTAATCCAAGTGAAGCAGCCACTACAACTGTTGAACCTACAGGTTTACAGTTGGACAGTGGTTACATCAATAAGACTTCCTTGGAGGCAATTCCTTTTATAGCACCTCTGCCAACCACCAGTGGATTTATCTATCCTACTGGCAACATCAAAAGGTTGTCAAGTGTTGAAGGAAGAAGACCCCAGTACTAAGAAAAAGGGGCATCAGTGGTTAAGGTTTGGAGTAAACTCCCTACTTCTACCACTGATAAAACCACTGTTAGTGGGAAATCAGATGATCCCATTAAATTAGGTGATGGTTTAAAGTACCAGAAATTGACGGCTCGTGTTGAAAAACTTGATAACTCTGTTGCAGAACTCAAAGATATGCTACAACAGTTGTTACAAGTACAAAAGGTACAATCCACTGCTGTTCCACCTCAAGCACCTGCTCTCCAACAGGCACCTGCTACAAATGAGCTCTGGAATCTATTTCAACCTTTTCTCCATCATCAAGCACAAATAGCAGATCAGCAACATGAAAAACATGTTCAACAATTGAGAAACGCTATGGAGTCTAGGTACAAAGACACTCAGGCTGATCTAAAGGCTCTCAAAACTCAGATCTTGCACTCCACTGGCACTGCTCCTCCACCAGTATTCTTCATTGATCAACTCCCTGAAGATAATGCCAAAAAGGGGGAGAAAATTTAGGAATGGAGAAGGAAAGGAATAACAGATGGTCTCTACCTCGCACCAGAAAATTCCAATATGACCAAACAGATTCCTTTGCCAGATGGGAGTAAGAAAATTGATGTTACCACAAATGCACTTGCAGAAGCACACTTGCATGTGTAAAAAGGGATAGAGAGGCCAAAAAGAAAGCCAGGGTGGATTATCCGGATCAGGGTACTTTAGGGTCAAGAGATGATGAAAATCTCATTGATGAAAAGAAGAAGCCTACTAGAAAAGTAAGGCTACCCAAATCCATTCCGGTCAGACGTTCAAAGTCTAAAACAGCTGTTGTAACTCCTGGTGTATCAGCTGCTGTTGGTACTTCAGTAGTTTCAACATCTGTTCCCACTTCAACACACACCACCTCAACACACACTACATCCACCGCTTTACCTCCATCACCACCAAAATCACAATCACCTCCTGTCAAAAGGCAGAAGACAACAGTTGTTATAACTTCTGCTGTAAAGACAACAGTGGTTGGAACACCAGTTGTTTCAACAACTGTTAGTCTATCACAAACCACTGCCACTACAACCACCTTTCCATCCAAAACATCATCAGTCCCTCCTCAAATAAAGAGGAGAAGGCTAATTCCTAAAGATGATGTCACTTCACCATCTCCAACATCTTCAAAACCTTTAGCTCTTGTCAATATACCTAAACCAGTTCCACTTTCTTCAGTTCCAATGCACAAACCCTTACCTCCTGCAGGTGTTCAATTTCCTCTTGAACTAGAAGCTGTCAGAGAAGAGATAAAATCCTTCTATACTGAGGATGACCCTGCCAAAAGGAGTTTGCCCTCAATCAAAGGATATCCCTGGCCCAAAAACATTGAAGAATATTTGAAAATAAAGGCCAAGCAAGCAGAGGATATCTCGAAAAGAAACTCACAAGGGAAATCTGACAAAGAGGTTTCAAGATACTACCAGTACCTGCTCACACAAGTCAGTTCCCTAGAACGTTTTGCTAAAAATGTCAGTCAACAAATTTCAGAAAGAGCAGCTGAAACTCTGAAGAAAGACTACATTGAAAGCATTATGTTTTACAAGAAATACAAAGGAGAGAGACACATGTACAAAGAGTGGACTATTCCAGAGCTTGAAGCTGAATCAGCCAGAATTCAAGTTATGATAAAAAGGAAAGTCACTCACACTCCTCCTGATTGGGCAAAGTTCAAAAAGAATGTACCTAAAAAGCAGTTGGAACTAAAAAGAATGAAAGAAGAATTGGTTGTTGCTGAATTTGGCACCAAAAGACAAGTTGCTAGATGGAAAGAAGATTTGGTCAGGTCAACCTACAAAAGGTTGGAGGAATTAAGGAAGAAAGATCCAAAAATTCCTCAAAAACCTGACTACCCTGAAGCAGCGGTTTCAAAAGGACCATCAAAGCTGCAAATCAGGAGATCCACTGCTCCAGCTGGTAATGCCATCTACAAAAGAAGGACACAAAGCCAGTTAGGAGCTGAAACTGTTCAAGAAATTCTTGCTGGAAATGCTGTTTTAAAAGAAGGCTTGTTAAGAACGATAAAAGAAGAACTTGAATAGGAAAACTCTGCTACCACTGCTCAGCCAGTGATGAACAGGCCAGCCTCACCAAATACTTCTGTAAATAAACATCTCCCAAGAAACCCACCAGGCTCAAAAATACAAAAGTGGGCAACTGACAAACAGACCTGCGTATTGACTTTGCTCGGGTTTGGTGGAGAAGTGGAGAAAATATCAAGGGAACAAGCTCTTGGCCTGAGTCTTGAAGATTTGCAGGATCTCCTTGATCTTCCACTTAGCAGGGATGATGAAGATACAGATGCCCTTGACTTTGAATTACAATTTAAAGGTCAGATAAGGGAGCTGTTAATGAGGCAATAAGATATCCACAAATAATGAAGGGTTTTGGCATTATCTGTTCCAGGGGGAGATTGTTGGGATTCAACCCTATCAGAGGAACAGATAATTAAAGCCAAAACTTGATCAGAACAGTGGATTATGAATAAGCAGATGCTGATACACAAATCTCTCCCCTTGAAAGTGATTACAACTACTGATGACCACCTATCTACTGATCTTACCAAACTACTGACTCATAACTGCTGCTCAATTAAAGATCTGATGGAAGACTAAAGTCCTACTGATTCAATCTACTGCCTTGAGTCAAGCACTGCTGATCTGGACAAGTGCTGCTGGGTTCACAGCAGTAGAAGGTTGCAGCAGCTGTTCTAAAGTCTGTTTTGTAATAGAATGTATTAGCAGTAGTTAACACAAGCAGTGTCTGTATAGATCAGAGGTTAGAGTTTGTTAGGAGGTTAGATGTCACTTTCATGGTGACGTCAGCAAAGGTGCTCAGTAGTTTGCAAGTGCCTATAAATAGTTCAGTACTTTGTACTGTTCTATTAGCTCTTTACATCATTCGTCTTCTTTGCACGGACAAACTACTGAGCTCGGGCTGAGGGGGAGTTTGCATTCATACATCTATCTTTGTAATCGTTGTTGAAATTAAATTCAATCATTCGGTTCATAGTGTAAAAGATGTTTTGATTAAAGTATTACTCTCATTTGATTGTATGCAAAGTTTGTTTTCATTTTAATTCCGCTGCACAACTCATCCATTTTCATCTTAACTTCAAACACAAAATACAATCAAAAAGAAACTCAGATCCAACACAGAGGCTAAGCACACTTACAAGAGTCCTTAGCACGAAGATTAAGACTAAGAGAGCTTCCTTCCAAAGTAGGATGCTTCAGAGAATGGTTTCAAACACTCCAAAGCTTGAGAGCAAGTTTGAGAGTATGGATTTTGAACTTGTGAGTGCAAATGGCTGCCAAACTTGCCTCTTTATATAGGTTTTTGGATGCTCTAAGATCAAAGCAAGTGTCTCCCAAGTGTAATCTTGATCACACAGGTGTCTAGTGGTTTTTAAAACCATCAAAGAACCCATAGAATCAAGTTAAAGCTGAATTGGAGAAGATGACTTGCTGAAACTTGCAGCTGTGCAAGAATTCTGTCCAGATCAGGCCGTCGCGTCGCATGACGGCAGAGGGCTTTTGTGGTGGCGCAGCGCCACCATCATGGTTACCAGCCAGGCAAGTTTGAAACTTGGCAGATTTGACCCCTGGACCTTTAAAACCTCATATCTTTCATTTTGAGTATAATTAACCTATGAAATTTATATTTTTAGGATCCATGAGATATAACCAAACACCGTTAGGTCCGGTTTCGTTAAACGATAACAGAAAACACAAGTTTTTCCTTGTTGACGCTTTAAACCCCTTAATTACGAAAGTTAACATATTTATCTCAAACGATATCGAAACCTTGTGAAATTTTTATCACTTATTCTTGGGAGCATAGTTAATCATTACAAAGCTCCGGGTTCGTTAAAAGGTCACTCAGAAGTATTACTTTAACATGTTGACACATTTAACCCCCACGTCTTGTAAATTTTCACTTTCTTTCACAATCGGCTTCATACGCTTCCCAAATTCTTTCGTTTAAGAGTATGAACATCGTGTAGGGTCGTTGAAAGGCAAAAATTTCAATTGTTGACATTTTGGATCCTTCTACACACATACTTTCTTCATTTGTCAACTTCAGTCCCTCGTAATCAATTCGATACACGTTTAAAATTCATGACACGTGTCGATACTATATTGGACATGATTTTGCGAGGTGTTACAAAAGTGCCTGAGAGTGCGTGTGGTCGGATGACAGGGGCAAAGGTGTGAGAATGAGGGTGAACAACCCTATTTATAGTTGATAGAAAAGCTAAGGCAGTGTAGAGTGCAAGGGGTTGGATGGCCATTCGGTCGGATGGTCATCCGATCGGATGTCCATTCGGACAATCGAGGCCCGTTTACTAGTTTTCCGACTTTGGTTTGTTTTGCGAGGTAGATTAAGCATTGCGTTGCGTATTATTGTGTGTAACCTTTACATGGTATTGTTACGTAATTAACACAAAAGTTTCCGTGTTTTGAGTTTACATTTAAGATACTATCCTGTTCAATACGTATCAAGTATCAAGTCTCTTGTTCAATCAAGAATCAAAGTTTCTCGTTCAATAAGTATTAAGTTTCTCGTTTAACCAAGTATCAAAGTTTCTCGTTCAATAAGTATCAAAGTTTAACAAGTGTCAAATTTCAAGAGTCGAGTTTCATAGTATCACAAGAGTCTAGTATCACAAGAGTCAAGTTTCACAAGAGTCTAGTATAGTTTCAAGATTCATGCATAAAGTTTCACAAGCATCATAGAGTAAAAGTTTCACATAGTTTAACAAAATTAAGTCTCAAATACGTATCATTACGTATTACAGGGACGAGACTTGCTAAAAGATAAAAGTTTCGAAACGCGGGGCGTTACAGTCTCCCCTCCTTTAGGAGATTTCGTCCCCGAAATCTAAGAGGAAGATTGCTCAAAGAGCTGTGGATACTTGGTTTTCATTTCACTCTCGAGTTCCCAAGTGAATTCGATGCCACGCTTTCCTTCCCATCGCACCTTAACAGTGGAAATTTTGTTGCGCCTCAAACGCTTGGTACCTCGGTCCATGTTTTCGACCGGTTTCTCCACAAAATGGAGAGTCTCGTTTATTTGTAAGTCCTCGATGGGAACCTGAAATTCCTCGTCTGCTAAGTACTTCCGAAGATTAGATACGTGGAACGTCGGATGTACATTGTTAAGCTCTTGAGGCAAATCGTGTCGGTAAGCCACCTTGCCAATCCTTACGAGAATCTTGAAAGGACCCACAGAGCGAGGAGCAAGCTTTCCCTTTTTACCAAAATGTATCACTCCTTTCCAAGGAGATACTTTGAGCAGAACGTGATCTCCAACATTGAATTCCAGAGGCTTACGCCTTTTGTCAGCATAGCTCTTTTGTCGGCTACTAGCCTTGATCAAGTTATCGTGGATTTGAAGAATCTTATCCGTCGTCTCTTGAATGATCTCAGGGCCAGTAAGTTGCTTGTCACCAATCTCATGCCAACTGGGAGGAGGTCGGCACTTGCGACCGTATAATGCTTCGAAAGGGGCCATCTGAATACTGGAATGGTAGCTGTTGTTGTACGAGAACTCGATCAATGGTAAATGTATATCCCAATTACCACCAAAGTCGATGACACAAGAACAGAGCATATCCTCTAGGGTTTGTATAGTACTTTCAGTCTGTCCATCCATTTGAGGATGAAAGGCTGTACTAAGATTCAAGTGTGAACCCATAGAGGACTGAAAAGTTTGCCAAAGACGCGAAGTGAAACGACCATCGCGGTCAGAGATTATGTCAATGGGTATACCATGACGACATATAATTTCATCAGTGTAGATTCGAGCAAGTTTCTCCACTTTGAAATCCTCACGAATAGGAAGAAAGTGGGCTGATTTGGTCAAACGGTTAATGATTACCCATATACTATCATGACCGGCAGGTGTACGAGGTAGTTTAGTTATAAACTCCATAGTGATACTATCCCATTTCCAAACAGGGATTTCGGGTTGTTCAAGAAGACCTGAAGGTCGCTGATGTTCGACTTTAACCTTTGAACAAGTAAGACACGTCGAGACGTACGCGACGATATCCTTCTTCATGCCAGGCCACCAATAAATCATACGTAAGTCGTGGTACATCTTATCAGCACTTGGGTGAATCGAGTATCAGGACTTGTGAGCCTCATTCATAATGAGTTCACGAAGATTATCGCGATCTGGCACCCAGATGCGATTGAGATAGTATTGAAGTCTATCAGACTTCGTTTCAAGCTGGTCAGTAGAAGCACCTCGTATTTCAACGATTAGACTACCTTCGTTGACTGACGAGTATTGTGCTTCACGAATGCAGGCATGAAGATCGCTAGTGATCTGAGAACAGCGGATGCTACCAACATGAGTCTTACGACTAAGAGCATCGGCCACGACATTCGCCTTGCCAGGATGGTAACGAATCTCGCAGTCGTAGTCGTTAAGCAACTCAACCTATCGTCGCTGACGCATATTCAGTTCCTTCTAGTTAAAGATGTGCTGCAGACTCTTATGGTCAGTGAAAACTACACACTTAGTACCATATAGGTAGTGTCGCCAAATCTTTAACGCAAAAACAACTGCGCCAAGCTCTAAGTCGTGGGTAGTATAGTTTTTCTCATGTATTTTGAGCTGTCGGGAGGGATAAGCGATGACCTTGTCCCGTTGCATGAGCACACAGCCTAGGCCACGGTTCAAGGCATCACAATATACCGCAAAATCGTCATTCCCATCAGGGAGAGCATGTACAGGAGCGTTACAAAGCAAGTTCTTAAGGGTTTGAAAGGATTCCTCTTGCTCAGGACCCTAAGCAAAAAGTTTCTCTTTCTGAGTCAATGAAGTGAGAGGGACGACGATCTTTGAAAAGTCCGAGATGAATTGACGGTAATAATCCGCCAATCCTAAAAAGGAACGAATCTCAGAAGCAGGTTTAGGTGTACACCAATTCTTCACTACTTCAATTTTGGAAGGGTCAACATGAATTCCTTGTTTACTAACGACGTGCCCGAGAAATTGTACTTCATTAATCCAAAATTCACACTTAGAAAACTTTGTGTATAAGCGTTCACCATGTAAGAGTTCTAACATGAGGCGTAGATGTCGTTCATGATCAGCTCGAGTTTTAGAATAAATAAGAATATCATCAATGAAGACTATCACAAAACAGTCCAGATAAGGTTTACAAATACGATTCATAAGATCCATGAACACGGCTGTCACACCCCGACCACGTAAAACAACAAAACGTGGCGGAAACGTCGGGGGTGTTGTAACAGAATCATTGTTTCACAACCATGGATTAAACAAATTTCGTTTTATTGAATTAAATGAGTTACAATTTCTTAACAATAAAGAAACATAACAAAAATTAACTAATCTTGCATCTTTTAATGTCACTAAGGTCTCGTCCAATCCTATGTGAGCATGCATCAATATCATCATCAAATATCATCAACTATTGTACCTGAAACACATGTGAAAATACGTCAGCATAAAAATGGCGGCGAGTACATAGGTTTTATGAAAAATAGGATCCATGACTTAGGTTTAAGAAAATGTTTAACCAAAAACTTGTCATGAATCCAGTTTAAGTGTTTGCTTTTATAAAACGTTTGAAAATCGATGATAGATATGAATAGTTAAAAGAATGATGTAAGGTTAAATGAATAACCAAGTAAAAATGAGTTTGTATAAAACAAACTGTTTTGTAAAACAATGTCTTGTGATAAAAATATGTTATTTGTGTAAAAATTTATAAATCCAAATGAATGATTTAAATAATGCTACGCCATGTAATATAATACAAGCACTTATATATAGGAAGTACCAGCGGCGTATCCACCATGCTTGTATCACATTACACACGTCTCGTTACTCAAATCACTTACCCACATAAACCACCAATGTAAATTGCCCATGTCTGAACCGTTGTCAAATGTCAATCAAGTATTGTGTAAACAAAATGTCATGCATGGCATGTGAAATATGTAACAACCAAACCATAGGTAAGAATGCACAAACAATGTACTAAGTATGCGACGGATGGACATACATAGCATGATACCAAGTATAAGATGTCTTGTAAAACGATGTACTAAGTATGATGAACATACATAGCATGAAATGTTATGTAAAACGATGTACTAAGTATGCACACAATGGGCATACATAGCATGTGATGTAAAATGTACTAAGTATGATGAACATACATAGCATGAAATGTTATGTAAAACGATGCACTAAGTATGCACACAATGGGCATACATAGCAAAAACATAATGAAATCATGTACTAATAGTGTACTAATGAACATAGCAAGTATATGATATAAAAGCATGAAATCATGAAAGTAACAAGTAGGCACTGTGTTTCACCCCAAAATGTTTGAAAAACAGTAAAAGAGGGGACTATGTACTCACTTGAGGGTGCTTAGAAGTCTTAGGATAACCACCAAGGAAAGCTAGAAGATCAGGGAATCAAACGGCACCTATATAGGTATCTACATTAATAAACGGACCTATCGGAGGATCGGGTAGTACAAGGGTTCGTAAACCAAATAAGTATGGGAACTTATGTAATATGGTTTAACAAAGCCTACGTACTAAAACGAAACCTATCCTAAGTGCTTTTGACCCATTAGGACCCGTTTAGGTAGCTTACGCCACTTTAACGCGTCGTTTGCGTAAAACGCGTTTGGAATGCCTAACTAGTCCTATGACAAGCAAGATATGCCTTAACATGTTTAATATTGTTGTTAAATCAGTTTAGATGTTAAAAATTTCGTTACATAAAATTAAAATGAATTTATGCGTAAAAAGGGCATTTTGGTAATTTACCTAAGACATATAAACTACCTATCGAATAACTAACTAAACGTCGTGACCATAAGGTATAACCTCGGAAGGTTATTCCCTATACAACTATTGTCACCTAATGTGTTTGGTCGGATCCTAAAGATCGACCAATAGGTCGGGTTCGTAAGCATAAGCGATTGATTAGATCGCTTACCTTTACGACCCTAAACAAGCACAAATCTAAAAGCGACGAGCTAAACATGCAAGAACATGTTTATTAAAGTTAGAAAACAGGTTTGGTATTAAAACAAACGGTTTTAATACCCTAGAGTAGTTTGGTTACAAAATACGCGAGAAAACGCATTTTGGCCGAAACTACGACTCGTCACTAAGCCTAGATAACGTGGTAATCAGTAGGTATAGTGACTAGGGACTATAACCATCGTGATTACGCTCACGTTATGAAGTTCAAACGAACTTTGCATTGACCATAAACTGGTTAATGCAGAAAGTCAAATGCAGTTTGACTTTAACGCTAAACGAATGAAAAACGTGAAAGAATACTTACAGAAGGTCCCCGCAAGATTCGAACCCGATTCA
This sequence comes from Helianthus annuus, assembly GCF_002127325.2. Taxonomy (NCBI): domain Eukaryota; kingdom Viridiplantae; phylum Streptophyta; class Magnoliopsida; order Asterales; family Asteraceae; genus Helianthus; species Helianthus annuus. The sequence goes on along the minus strand of NC_035433.2, from coordinate 50,645,498 downwards.
CTCTCAGGTAGGAAGCATATACTTCCACTTAGAGAGTGTAGAATCAGATTCAAATGTGAGGAAGAATGAAATGGGTGAGGGGTATTTATAGATTTCCTTGAACCGTTAAGATCGTTCGTCGAAAAACGTGATTTGATCTAGACCTTACATGTGGGCACATGGTTTTCAAAAACCATGAGAGCCCCTAATGTGGACTATGTTCATTGAATACCATCCCATGGTTTTGCAAAACCATGGGTGAAAACCATTAACACTTCAAAATGGACGGATGTCGGTTCGTTTGGTCGTACGGTTGCGTTATTCGCTTAATTACGACGGGAGTCGTAACGAACGCGAAAACGATCCAAATTAAGCGACGAATGGAATTTATCATACTAAACACTAAAATAAAATATTTTAATGCTTACATAAATTTTTAGAAGTCCGGAAGTATTCAGAACGTAAAATATGCGCGAAAATGCAAACTTATGCACATTTTGACGCTTTTAGTCCCTGAATGAGCATAAAGTTTATTTTTGCGCACCAAACACCTCAAAGCCTATTTCTAAGCTATGTAAAGAATATTTAGGGCATACTTAACTTATGATCAAGTTCCGGAAGATCTGTTACAGTACAAATTGACATACTTTCGCAGTTTGTCGAATTTAGTCCCTGTAAGCGAATAAACTTGATTTCGGCATACCAAACCATCCAAAACTTATTTCTAAGTTATGTAATGGTTATTTAAGGTATGTTAAGCCTATTTCACTGTTCCGGAGTGTTTGTTGCATTAAATTGGTTATATTTACGCATCAGATCGCGTATAACCTTCCAGAAAGCGATTTAAAGCCCGAAATCGAACAAGAATTGATACGTGCAAAAGATACACATATTTATACAGATCCCAAGTATGAAATACAATATTTCATTGGCTTGGTATTTGTTTGATGGTTGAAGTGACACAGGTGTCACAGTCTCCCCTACTTTAGGAAATTTCGTCCCGAAATTTATTCGTAGGAGTCTGTCCGTGACTTTGTGTCAAATAACCACCAGAGATATGTAAGGGATAATCCTATCATTTCCTTAACGGACATTCTTCAGAAACGAAAATGAATGGACGGAGTCATTTTCAACTGATGCTTCATCAGAAACAGAAATGAAAGGATAATCAAACGGATATTCATTTCCTTAACGGATATTCTTCAGAAACGAAAATGAACAAACGGAGTCATTTCCAACGGTTGCTTCCTTAGAAACGGAAATGAAGGGATAATCAAACGGATATTCATTTCCTTAACGGATAATCTTCAGAAACGAAAATGAACAAACGGAGTCATTTCCAACGGTTGCTTCTTCAGAAATGGAAATGAAAGATAATCAAACGGATATTCATTTCCTTAACGGATATTCTTCAGAAACGAAAATGAACAAACGGAGTCATTTCCAATGGTTGCTTCCTCAGAAACGGAAATGAAGGGATAATCAAACGGATATTCATTTCCTTAACGGATAATCTTCAGAAACGAAAATGAACAAACGGAGTCATTTCCAACGGTTGCTTCTTCAGAAATGGAAATGAAAGATAATCAAACAGATATTCATTTCCATCAACGGATATTCTTTCAGAAGTGAAAAATGAATAGCTAGTTCATTTTTCTTCAACGGGTGCTTCATCAGAATTGGAAATGAACGGGGTTCACTCTAGACTCATGACAAAACTCGCTGTGGTTTCTGTGCACTAAATTCTATAATTATGTACGCGTCCATAACTACGTAATTCCTTGCACAGTCCGCACAGTTTGTTTTGTAATGTTTTGGGGAAGAATATCAAACTTGTGATGAGGGTGACTAGACTACCATAGGGTCCTTTTAACTAGATCAATAAATGATCTCTTCAATTAGACCACCTATGGAGTCCTTTCAGCTATATCATCACATGATATTCCTAACTGGATTTTTGGATCAATCTGTTTAACTAGACCACTCAGGGGGTCTAATTATGGAATAGTACAATATAATTCAAGGGTCCTTACTATCACGTAAAAGCCCATTGAGGATATAGTACCTTTGGATATCCTACTATGAATCCCTTATATGAAGATATGGAAGATTCTACGAGGATTTGGATAACAAAAATTGGATCACAAAAACATAAAAGGGAACACATAAGCACATAATCACATAATTGTTTAACTTGGTTATTAATTTGTTATCTTTGGACGCGGATACTTAAAGCACACCAGGAATCCAATCCGTGGATTTCATTTGCACTTTAATCACTTTCAAGAATCTATCTATAAAGATAGAATGATCTACCAAATATTCGATTTCGTTTTCAAGAAAACGCAATAGATCATAAAATGGAAGGATTTTGGGGGTAGCCTGTTCTTCAAGGAATACGGCTCCTTGATTGTCGGTATTGAAGGGGATACACTGTTTACACATGCCATCACATTTGCACATTGCAATGTAAAATAAAAAGATTTATTTATAAACAATGTTAACAACTGTTTCATAGATCTTTGACAACAAAAGAAAATAATACATAAAGCTTGAATAAAATAGTGTTGTCTTCCAATCGGTCAGATGCTCATCCTTGCGCTGGATTCGCATTAGCAAGCTTTGGGCAATTTCTCCGGAAATGGCCTATCTCGCCACAGTTGAAGCAAGAACCTGGTGGAAAACGACTTTGAGCAGGATTGTTGCCAGATTGATTTGGTGCACCTGCAGCTGGGCAAACCCTTGCTGTATGGCCTATGAGTCCACAAACTTGGCATGTGCGGCACTTCACACCAGCATGATGATGTAGGCTACATTGGTTGCACAAGGGTGCAGTTCCATTGTAGGGCTTCCTAGCAGGGGGTTGAGCTGGTTGGTTGAGGATGATTTGATCATTGTGAGTAACCATGGCGAAGTTCTGAGAAGCCTTTCGCTTCCTTGTCTTCTTAGGGGATCCAGTCTGTTCATCCATGGTCTTTGATTCCTCGATTGGTTTCGATTCCTCGACCGGTTTCTTGTCACCCTTTCGGAAAAGCTTACGTTTCCTGATTTGAGATTCAGTCAAAGTTGCAGATAGCTCAATGGCCTGCCTAACCGTAGTGGGGTTACTACCAGTAACAATGTCCTGAACTGAGTCAGGGAGGTCATCAATGTATTTCTCGATCGCCTTATCCAAAGGCGTAACCATGGAAGGACACAACAGGCTCAGCTCCTCATATCGATCAGTGTAGGCTCGATGTTCACCACTGTCTTGCTTAAGATCATCGAATTCCCTTTCTAAGGCACTGATCTCGTGACGAGGACAGAATTCCTTCATCATCAAAGCTCGAAGCTCTTCCCAGGTTTGAGCTAGCGCCACATCGGCACCCATATCTCTCATTACACCATTCCACCATGTCAAAGCCCGCTTTTCGAAGACACTAGATGCGAAATCTACCTTTCGCTCGTTTGGGCATTGAACATGTCTGAAGGTGCTCTCTAGACTCTCGAACCATTGCAGAAGTGCAGTCGTTCCTTGAGTCCCAGAAAACTTTGATGGCTTAGCTGAGTTGAACGTCTTGAAGTTGCAAGGGGCATTATTGTTGTTGAGAGCCTGGTTGCATTGAGCAACGATGTTCGGGATTGCAGCAGTCATTTGCTGCGTAATGACAGCTGCCAGATCTTCAATAGGTATCTGATTGTCGCGTCGTGGAGGCATTCTAAAAAAAAGGGAAACAAGAGAGGAAACAAGTGAAGTGGCATTGGGTAAGAATAGGATGTTACAAATTCCGACCAAAAACATGGGTGGTGGTCATTTGTTTGAACCACGAAGCAAACAATTGACACACAAAGGCTGAATCAAAGTAAATAGGTCCTCATGATGTATCGCGAAGACATGCTCGCCTATAAGTGGACACTCACCCCAAGAGTTCCCAGGTAAGAGTGACTGGTCCGATACTGCGGATTTGTACGAACACTCTAGCCTTAGACAGAAAACTCAGGGTACAGGCACCCACTCTTCCAGTTTGCAGGTGTTCACATTATTTAGACCCAAACTTTGACGAGTTTGAAAACTCAAAAGGCACTAAGCCAAATATGAGTCAAACTGGAAGGGTTCAAAACCTTATAACAAAGGGTTCAAAGCCTAGTATTCAATCATCCTAGAACAGATGATTAGTTTTCAAGGCAGATTCAAATTTATGTTCTGGTTGTGGTTGTCACCTAAGGATAGGTGACGGTATTGTTTTAAAATCTAAACACAAGAATCTTGTGTTAGGGTCCTAGGAAGGTTATAGTCTAGGTCAAAGCATTACAAATAACCTAATTTTCTATAACCATTGGCTCTGATACCAACTTTTCTGTCACACCCCGACCACGTAAAACAACAAAACGTGGCGGAAACTTCGGGGAGTGTTGTAACAGAATCATTGTTTCACAACCATGGATTAAACAAATTTCGTTTTATTGAATTAAATGAGTTACAATGTCTTAACAATAAAGAAACATAACAAAAATTAACTAGTCTTGCATCTTTTAATGGCACTAAGGTCTCGTCCAATCCTATGTGAGCATGCATCAATATCATCATCAAATATCATCAACTATTGTACCTTAAACACATGTGAAAATACGTCAGCATAAAAATGCCGGCGAGTAAATAGGTTTTATAAAAAATAGGATCCATGACTTAGGTTTAAGAAAATGTTTAACCAAAAACTTGTCATGAATCCAGTTTAAGTGTTTGCTTTTATAAAACGTTTGAAAATCGATGATAGATATGTATAGTTAAAAGAATGATGTAAGGTTAAATGAATAACCAAGTAAAAATGAGTTTGTATAAAACAAACTGTTTTGTAAAACAATATCCTGTGATAAAAATATGTTATTTGTGTAAAAATTTATAAATCCAAATGAATGATTTAAATAACGCTACGCCATGTAATATAATACAAGCACTTATATATAGGAAGTACCAGCGGCGTATCCACCATGCTTGTATCACATTACACACGTCTCGTTACTCAAATCACTTACCCACATAAACCACTAATGTAAATTGCTCATGTCTGAACCGTTGTCAAATGTCAATCAAGTATTGTGTAAACAAAATGTCATGTATGGCAAGTGAAATATGTAACAACCAAACCATAGGTAAGAATGCACAAACAATGTACTAGGTATGTGACGGATGGACATACATAGCATGATACCAAGTATAAGATGTCTTGTAAAACGATGTACTAAGTATGATGAACATACATAGCATGAAATGTTATGTAAAACGATGTACTAAGTATGCACACAATGGGCATACATAGCATGTGATGTAAAATGTACTAAGTATGATGAACATACATAGCATGAAATGTTATGTAAAACGATGCACTAAGTATCCACACAATGGGCATACATAGCAAAAACATAATGAAATCATCTACTAATAGTGTACTAATGAACATAGCAAGTATATGATATAAAAGCATGAAATCATGAAAGTAACAAGTAGGCACTGTGTTTCACCCCAAAATGTTTGAAAAACAGTAAAAGAGGGGACTATGTACTCACTTGAGGGTGCTTAGAAGTCTTAGGATAACCACCAAGCAAAGCTAGAAGATCACGGAATCAAACGGCACCTATATAGGTATCTACATTAATAAACGGACCTATCGGAGGATCGGGTAGTACAAGGATTCGTAAACCAAATAAGTATGGGAACTTATGTAATATGGTTTAACAAAGCCTACGTACTAAAACGAAACCTATCCTAAGTGCTTTTGACCCATTACGACCCGTTTAGGTAGCTTACGCCACTTTAACGCGTCGTTTGCGTAAAACGCGTTTGGAATGCCTAACTAGTCCTATGACAAGCAAGATATGCCTTAACATGTTTAATATTGTTGTTAAATCAGTTTAGATGTCAAAAATTTCGTTACATAGACTTAAAATGAATTTATGCGTAAAAAGGGCATTTTGGTAATTTACCTAAGGCATATAAACTACCTATCATATAACTAACTAAACGTCGTGACCATAAGGTATAACCTCGGAAGGTTATTCCCTATACAACTATGGTCACCTAATGTGTTTGGTCGGATCCTAAAGATCGACCAATGGGTCGGGTTCGTAAGCATAAGCGATTGATTAGATCGCTTACCTTTACGACCCTAAACAAGCACAAATCTAAAAGCGACGAGCTAAACATGCTAGAACATGTTTATTAAAGTTAGAAAACAGGTTTGGTATTAAAACAAACGGTTTTAATACCCTAGAGTAGTTTGGTTACAAAATACGCGAGAAAACGCATTTTGGCCGAAACTACGACTCGTCACTGAGCCTAGATAACGTGGTAATCAGTAGGTATAGTTACTAGGGACTATAACCATCGTGATTACGCTCACGTTATGAAGTTCAAACGAACTTCGCATTGACCATAAACTGGTTAATGCAGAAAGTCAAACGCAGTTTGACTTTAACGCTAAAACGAATGAAAAACGCGAAAGAATACTTACAGAAGGTCCCCGCAAGATTCGAACCCGATTCTGTAGGATCGAGTATGATCTCACTGAGGAGTCAATCTAAGCTAGAGCCTGCTAAAAATGTGGCGGAAACACATTTAAGCATGATACTAAGATGTACGGTACAGAAATGAGTAGAAAACAGACAGGTCTTCACTTTTAATACTTTTACTTCATTCAGCAACGATTGACAAAGAGTCAGCACTTCGACATACAATTCAGGACAACCGTTACAAATGACTAGACAAACAGGGTATTTATAGGTGAACTGGAACCGCTTATGTGACATGACCACATAAGCGATCCAGCCTGGGTCGCTTATGTGGACAGATGTCACATAAGCGGTCCAAACCTACAAACATCACATAATTACATAAAAACCCCTGTTCTAATACAAAAACAACCTATCAAGACCATATACGTTAATCTAAATTTACAAAGACGCAGGCTTTAGACATTATGCACCAACAAACTCCCCCTTGGATGAAGCCGCAGTCTTTGTCTAGAATATTGGTCTTCAGGTAGCTGCTTTGTAACTTTCTTCACGCCCTTTAGGCTTCCTACTCAGAGCAACTCTGATCTTCTCACGCTTTTGTTTCTCAGCCTTTTCTTCTTCCTGTTGTTTCATCAAAAACTTTCCTCTTTTCTCTTCCATCCTGCGATTTTCTCGTTCACGTTCACGTTTAGCTTTCATCTTCATCTTTTCATCCAATACCCACCAAGACGACTTCCACTTGTTTTCGGAATTAATTCCTTTTTGAAAACACAGAGATACCACACGCTGGAACTGTTGAGCTTGATCTATATCTTCTGCTTTATAACGTATCTTGTTAATAAACAAGCATTCGATGTCTTTTGCCGAACAATTCACCAGCCACATCGGATCATAGACACGAATATATCTTAGCTCACTACCAGCTCTGTATGTGATGATAGCTTCAGTTGTAAGACAGCTATACACCCAATCAATAAACCCTTTGTAAAAATCTTGTTCCATTTCTGGCATAGGAATCGTCGTCATGGTTCTTGGAGGCTTTACCTTCAGAATAGTTTCCTGTACACCAGTTTCAGGATCTATTCTTTTAACTCTTCGTGGACGATGAGGTTTCCATTTCAAATAACCTCTGAGATTCTCGTATTTGATATAACCCCACATTGCTTTATCATTCTGTCTCACCTCATATTCCAATGTTCTCACCTGAGATAACTCATCTACATCCCACCAAGGTAATGACATGATGTCATATAAGCGCTTAAAGTACTGGACACCAAATTCTCTTCTGACTGCATAGGCATTGACCTGAGGAAGAAAACCCCAACTGATGATATCGCCAAGAAAAATAGATCTATCACGTTGAAAAAACTTCAAAGGCCTCTTGAACTTTCTTTCATGACCGTCTTTAAACCATTTTGAATGATCTTCTTTTTCAACATTTGATTGCTTCACTGGTTCAGCTTCCAAATCTACTTCAAGAATTAAAAGAAAAGCTGTTGGTCGAAAGAAGAGTGTGTCAAAGATTAGAGTATCAAAACGTCCTCAAAAGATCTTGCATTCACCTCCACAACAACCTACACTTCCACAATCTCCAATCCATCAATCACCACCTAGACAACCAACACCACAACAATCACCAAATCAACCTACACCTCCACAACGACAACCATCTCCTCTGTTTCCACCATCACCACCTCCACATCAACAATTTTTCTCTTCACAAAATCTTTTTGGTACACCTCCTTTTGCTCAAACACAACATGGTTCTTCAAGTAGAGGTCTTGAAATACCACATGATAATCTGCTGGATGTTGATTTTGATTTTGCAAACAATTCTCAAGTATTAAAGTTGGAAAAGAGAATTGATGAGATGAAAGCAGAAAACAAAAGATTGGAAGATGAATGTGAAAGAATTTCTGAAAGAGAAAAGTTTCTTGCTGGAAAGGTGCAGAGATTAGAAGGTGAAATTAAAGTGATGGAGTTAAAGATTGAAGTTGATCAGACAGAAATTGATGTTTTGAAAGTTCGAATGTCTGAGTTAGAAGAGGAGAAGAGTCGTCGCGAAAGTGAGAACGAGTACTATAAATTGAAGAACAAAGAACTTATGGCTGCTAAAGCACTACATGAACATAAGTTTTACATGCTGAATAGGGTTGTGGAAAGTATGTTGGAGACGTCTGTGGAACAGAAGTATGAAGAATTGAAGTTGGATGATCTTCGTAATTGTAGGATCGAGTATGATCTCACTGAGGAGTCAATCTAAGCTAGAGCCTGCTAAAAATGTGGCGGAAACACATTTAAGCATGATACTAAGATGTACGGTACAGAAATGAGTAGAAAACAGACAGGTCTTCACTTTTAATACTTTTACTTCATTCAGCAACGATTGACAAAGAGTCAGCACTTCGACATACAATTCAGGACAACCGTTACAAATGACTAGACAAACAGGGTATTTATAGGTGAACTGGAACCGCTTATATGACATGACCACATAAGAGATCCAGCCTGGGTCGCTTATGTGGACAGATGTCACATAAGCGGTCCAAACCTACAAACATCACATAATTACATAAAAACCCCTGTTCTAATACAAAAACAACCTATCAAGACCATATACGTTAATCTAAATTTACAAAGACGCAGGCTTTAGACATTATGCACCAACAGATTCGCTCTCAGGTAGGAAGCATATACTTCCACTTAGAGAGTGTAGAATCAGATTCAAATGTGAGGAAGAATGAAATGGGTGAGGGGTATTTATAGATTTCCTTGAACTGTTAAGATCGTTCGTCGAAAAACGTGATTTGATCTAGACCTTACATGTGGGCACATGGTTTTCAAAAACCATGGGAGCCGCTAATGTGGACTATGTTCATTGAATACCATCCCATGGTTTTGCAAAACCATGGGTGAAAACCATTAACACTTCAAAATGGACTAGGTTCATTGAATCTGCCAGAAATTTCAAAAATGGTCCCTACACTTGTAAAACTTGATTTTTTTGGCACTTTTAAACCCCTTTAACCTCATTTCAAGGCTCTAAAATGATATTAAAGTATAGGGAACTTAAAATATGCTCAAAGACATCAGGGATGTCGGTTTGTTTGGTCGTATGGTTGCGTTATTCGCTTAATTACGACGGGAGTCGTAACGAACGCAAAAACGATCCAAATTAAGCGACGAATGGAATTTATCATACTAAACACTAAAATAAAATATTTTAATGCTTACATAAATTTTTAGAAGTCCGGAAGTATTCAGAACGTAAAATATGCGCGAAAATGCAAACTTATGCACTTTTTGACGCTTTTAGTCCCTGAATGAGCATAAAGTTTATTGTTGCGCACCAAACACCTCAAAGCCTATTTCTAAGCTATGTAAAGAATATTTAGGGCATACTTAACTTATGATCAAGTTCCGGAAGGTCTGTTACAGTACAAATTGACATACTTTCGCAGTTTGTCGAATTTAGTCCCTGTAAGCGAATAAACTTGATTTCGGCATACCAAACCATCCAAAACTTATTTCTAAATTATTAATGGTTATTTAAGGTATGTTAAGCCTATTTCACTGTTCCGGAGTGTTTGTTGCATTAAACTGGTTATATTTACGCATCAGATCGCGTATAACCTTCCAGAAAGCGATTTAAAGCCCGAAATCGAACAAGAATTGATACGTGCAAAAGATACACATATTTATACAGATCCCAAGTATGAAATACAATATTTCATTGGCTTGGTATTTGTTTGATGGTTGAAGTGACACAGGTGTCACAACGGCGGGTGCGTTGGTCAAGCCAAAAGGCATAACCACGAACTCGTAGTGCCCATAACGAGTGCGAAATGCGGTTTTGGGGATATCTTCTTTGAGAACACGGAGCTGATGATAACCAGATCGAAGGTTGATTTTCGAGAAACAGCTTGCGCCTTGTAGTTGGTCAAATAGATCATCGATACGGGGAAGAGGATAATGATTCTTAATGGTGAGTTTGTTAAGTTCACGGTAGTCGATGCACATGCGAAACGAACCATCTTTCTTCTTGACGAATAGCACAGGAGCACCCTAAGGAGAGGTACTTGGACATATAAAGCCCTTGTCGAGTAGCTCTTGTAGTTGACTGGATAATTCTTGCATCGTAGAAGGTGCAAGTCGGTACGGAGCTTTGGCAACAGGAGTCGAACCAGGTATGAGATCAATACGAAAATCAACAGATCGAGGAGGAGGAAGACCGGGAAGGTCTTCAGGGAAGACATCAGGGAAATCACACACTACTGGAACATCGCTTACGCTCTTTCCCTTGCCCTTTTGTTCCACTATGTGGGCCAAGAAGGCAAAGTACTGTTTACAAAAGCACTTATTCGCTTGAGTGCAGGACATCAACTTTTGTCCTCTAGAAGGTCGGTCTCCATAGACGTGCAAAGTATCACCAGACGGGAGAGGTAGACGAACATACTTCTCGTGACAAACGATCTCGGCATGGTTCTTAGCAACCAATCCATGCCGATTATGATATCGAAGCTACCCAATTGCATGGGTATGAGATCAATAGTGAAAACATGATCGTTAAGAGTCAGGGAACAATCACGGAGAATAGAATCAACTAGAATAGACTTACCATCGGCAATCTCAACAGAGAACTACTTAGGTAGTTTAGAGCGTGCACAGTTTAATAAAGATTCAAATTCTACGAACACAAAGCTTCTGTCGGCAGCAGTATCAAATAGTACCGAAGCGTAAAGATTATTAACGAGAAACGTACCATTAACGACATCATTGTCGTTACACGCCTGATTTGGGTTGATGTTGAACGCTCGCCCTCGAGCGGCTTGCTGTTGCTCCTGGTTTAGCTGGGGACAATAGGAACGGAGATGCGTAGTGTCTCAACACTTGTAGCATGCCCTCATTTTGTTTGCTGGTCTGGGTTCTGCTGAGCTGGCAGTGCTTGCTGGACTTGATTGGCTTGACAGGAGTAAGGGGTTGTGTAACCATAACGATTGCAGTTGGTACGTAGACGGCAAGCAGAGTTGGCCGGGTGAGGATAGTTGCAAGTCACACACTTGGGATGCACCCTAGTGTACGGCTTCTTGATGTTTTCCGGAGCAGGAGGGTTTGCAGTAGCAGGCACAATAGCATTGCCAACAGGGTTTTCATTTGCAGTAGGAACAATTGCATTGCAACCAGAACCTTGAGATTTTCGTTTCTTGTTCTTGCTGCCACTTGGTTGTTGGGTAATCTGGTTAGCAGGTTTCAATGGAGCAGAGTTTCCAGATTGTTTATCATGAACACGGTTGTTGTTCAAACTTGCTGCCAAACAGTAAACTTCTTCAATTGAGCTGAGTTGAGCTGCTTCAATGGCGTCACGCATAGCAGGAGGTAACCCATGGATGTACTTGGTGATCATGCGCTTAGGTGTAGACACCAAGTGTGGTACAATGATGCTGAGTTGTTTAAAACGGGTATTATAAGCCAGGTTGTCGTCACCCACTTGTTTCAGATGCCAGAATTCATCCTCGAGTTTCTGCTGCTCATGCGAAGGGCAGAATTCAAGCATCATCATCTACCTAACCTCAGCCCAGGGTAAAGCATAAGCTTCGTCATTTGAGCGAATGTTTCTCTCATTTGTCCACCATTATAGAGCTCTGCCTTGAAACACAATAGTTGCACTCCTAGTCTTTAGATGCTCCGGGCATTCACTATTGATGAAGGTAACCTCGATGCTGTCGAACCACTCTAGCATAGCAGCACCCCATCGCTGCCCGTGAAAGGCTTAGGGTTGCAAGAGACAAAGTGTTTGTAGTTGAAGCTCACAGGCTTAGGTTGGACTGCTTTAGAGTCAACAGAGGAGGGAGGAGTGTTTGATCCCTGGATTTCAGTGACAATCTTGGGAACATTGCGTGCAATCTGGTCGGCCATGAAAGACATCATCTTTTTCAGAGTGTTGGCCTTTGACCTCTTGTGTGGGTTGGAAAGACGACTTGACGACATCTAAATAGTCAGAATAAGGATACGGTGAGACTCGATCACAAAGTTTCGTCTAATAACATAGTTTCACGAACACATAGCATAACATAAAGTTTCTCATGATTGCATAAAAGACTCAAGTTGTTTCACACATCACAAAACTTTCAACAAGTTTCACATTGTTTAATAGCATAATACGTTCAACATGTTCCACATAGTTTGATCAAGTTGTTTCACATAGCTTAAACGTTCAACGTGTTTTCTCATAGTTTAACCAAGATTCCATGTAGTATAACGCAAATGATTAAAGCATCATAAATTTCGTTCAATCCCGAGAGATTATTATTAATGTTTTAGATTGCGGAGATACGTGCGACTCGTGTAAAAGTTTCGAAACGAACAAAGTATCAAGTATAAAACCACATGTAAAGTCGAGATAACATATAAAAGATAGACTCGTAAAACATAGGATTGTTTCGGGTAGAGAAACGTTGACTAACCAAATATATCGAACCCCTCTCGAATTGAGGCAACGTGCCTTGACTTACTTAGACAAATACGACATCGATGTTAGGCCTACGATATTTATCCTTTCGGTCACTACACGTCCCTAACTGATTGGGAACTTCGTGACTTTGGCGAGACTGAAAATCAAAGAGTGGGACTAGTTATCAAGATGTGAGTTTCACCTCTAACTTGACAACATACCCTAATAGTGTCGATACTTATCAGTAGATAAGACCTACTAGATTATGATATGAAAATTTCCCTTCAAGGTTTGGATGTCACTCCTGACTTGAGGGCAAATCTCGTGCAAAAATACAAACACTGCGGAGTGAAAGTCGTCATCAAAAGTGGGAATCACCCCTGTTTTGATGAGTTGTTTCGAGAGTGTTTTCAAAGCATCCAAGTGTGTATTGTGTTAGCCTTAGGAAAGGCATGTAAGTTTAACAGGAAAGTATTGCTAGGAAGCATGTTCGGTAGAATGCATAAGTTTTAAACAACAAATAAGAGTCAAGGTTCCTAGAACTATAGACTAGGCAAAGTATTCCTACTTTTCCTAATTCCCTATAGTTATGGCTCTGATACCAATCTGTCACACCCCAACCGATGGCGGAAACATCGGGGCACGACACTAAGCGAATCAGGTTGCTTAAGAGAATCCACAACACTAATAGTTTCTATATAAATTAATTAAGTTTCATGAAATTGTCTAAAAGTCAAACGATCCACAACCACATAAATCATCAAAATACATCATGATTCAAATATTGTTCAAAATTGTCTAATTTATCTAGATGAGTTTCTAAGCATCATCCTAGCTTGTTTTCTTGAATCCCAGCTACTATCAACCTGCAACATGTATTAAAATACTATCAACAAAAATGTTGGCGAGCATACAAGTTTGAGTACATAACATAATAGTTTAAAAACTCATATCCAACATGAAAACATATAATAAGTTTCACCATGCTAGTTTACGCAGTCCAAGTGATAGCCCAAGTTTCCAATGCGTTAAGTGCCATTCCCAAAGACTAACGGGAGGTTAAATCTCTCATCCTAACAATACCCCAAAGACTAACGGGGAGGTGCATTACCCCTATAGCGCTACCATTGTTAAGGCGGAACTACACACAAGGATTAAACGTTCACATAGCATAAACGTCTCAAGTATCACAAGTTTCATGTTTCATGTTAAACGGATAGAGTATGTTTCAAAATAAGTTTCAAGTGTCAAGCGTCTTGATAATAGAATATATGTTGAACCCCAAAAGTGTTTAAAACAAAAAGGGATCGAGTATACTCACAATGGGTGCTTAAACCAAACACTTCTAAGATTGGATCGAAGGGAGCGCTGGATCAGCCTGCGTGCAGGGAACAGAGCATAAGTCCTCTAAGTGCTGACCCGGTCGGGAACAGAGTGTGGAACGGTGCGAAAATCGAGTAAAAGTGTCCGATAGAATACCTGAGCGGATGGTCATCCGGACGGATGGTCATCCGGTAGGATGACCATTCGAACAGATGGACTACATCCGATCGGATGGTCATCCGGACAGCTGAGACCCGTTTGCTAGTTTCCGACTTTGGTCGTTTTGCGAGCTAGATTAGGCGTTGCGTTGCGTATTATTGTGTGTAATCATTACATGGTATTGTTACGTAATTAACACAAAAGTTTCTGTGTTTCGAGTTTACGTTTAAGATAGTATCTCGTTCAATAAGTATCAAGTATCTCGTTCAATCAAGAATCAAAGTTTTCGCTCAATAAGTATTAAGGTTCTTGTTTAACCAAGTATCAAAGTTTCTCGTTCAAAAAGTATCAAAGTTTAACAAGTGTCAAATTTCAAGAGTCGAGTTTCATAGTATCACAAGAGTCTAGTATCACAAGAGTCAAGTTTCACAAGAGTCTAGTATAGTTTCAAGATTCATGCATAAAGTATCACAAGCATCATAGAGTAAAAGTTTCACATAGTTTAACAAAATTAATACATTAAGTATCATTACGTATTACAGGGACAAGACTTGGCAAAAGATAAAAGTTTCGAAACGCAGGGCGTTTGTAACACCCCGAAAACACGTTTGATAGTCAAACCACGTCAATATTAATAAACGGGTAAAATACCGTTAGTGGTAAAAATTATCCCGGTAAATATTAGAATTTAAATGAACCTAATATTAGATAAAAGAGAATAAAAGCTTTTGAAGAAACAAAGCTCATAAGAGGCCCGAGTTAACGGGACTTAAAATAAGACGGGTTATAACTCCCGGAACCCACCAAGTAACTAGGAATATCAACCTAGTTAGTAAGTGTTTTAAAATAATAAGAAAACTTGGTTAAAATAATCCTTATGAAAAGATTGAACAAGTAAAGGGACTAAACTTGATAAAATTGGAAGTGATTTTATTTAATTAAAGCAAAACACCAAAACACACACTTTAGTGTGTGTTCTGGTCGATTTCTTCACAGGAGACAAAAAGGGTTCTCCTACATGAACCCTAACTCTTACAAATCAATTCAATCAAAGGGCCAAATCAGTCCCAAATAGAAATCCAAGCTTATATTAGTGATCACCTAAGTGAAGGGATCATAAGGTATGTCAAAATTCACAATTTGGTTTCATCTAAAATTCTTGATCTTGTGAAATCGAAATTTGAACTTGATTAGTTGATGTTTGGATGAAATTGGGGATGAAATCATGTCTAGGAGTAAACCCTAGACAATAGCTTGTTAAATTGATGTTCAAAATATGAATTTTATAATTATCCATTTATGTGTTAAATGGGTTTTGTAGAAATAAGATGAACCCTAGAATTATGACTATCAAAGTGGTGTTAACTGATTTCCATAAGATGACTCTGAGAATAGTATGCATGCTAGACATAATGGAAATGAAATTTATGTCTATGTTAGGTAGAAATAACTAGTTATGAACTAGTTTGTAAATGTGTAAAAATTATGCCCACTAGGTGTTTATTAAAATGTCTAAGTGAAATCGCGCTTCTACTCGGTTGTAAGTAGAACTTGATATGATCAGGCATCCGTAGGAATGCCTAATAACATGAAGAAAAGGGGTTTCATTATAGATGAAAACCCATAGATTTTGTCTAAACAATGAATAAAGTGTGTTTGATAATTGATGAGATTGCCTAAATGAGTTATTGAACGCAAATTTGCATTTTTGTATGATTAAGGTAATTGACTTATAAAAAGTCAAAGTAACCAATGATAAGGTCGAATAATAATTTCGACGTAAAACCCGTAAGATGGAATAGTCGGAATTAGAGATAACTAACCCAACCGTCTTACGAATTATGATGCTAGTTTGACGTTTGACAAGCTATGTGGAAGCTTGGGAAGGAAGCGGGTCAAACGAATCAAGTATGAAGGAAAGCGTATTTAGCATGCAAAGTAAGTTAAACTTACACCCCCTTTTAATTACAATACACTTACTTTTGATGTGTTGATTTTGAATTATGTTAAGTAATGGAGATACAATGCTCCGGCACAATACAATGTAAGTCGGAATAAAGAAAAATGGTAAGAAACCATAAACTATGGTAAAGAGGGTAATAATGGTAGACTTGTCGAGTGAAGACTTACATATAAGAACTTTTGAACATCGCGTTAAGGGGTGAACCGTGATGGGTAAAAGTGGCTAATTAATAATCCTTAAATGAGTTGACGGATAGATAAAAGATTTAAAAAGGCAACCTTTTGGTGTAAATCTTAACGGGTCAAATAATTCAAGCAATGTCCTTTAAGTAATAAGAAACCATGGGGTAAACCGGAATAGGTTTAAGGGGTGAGATGGTATTAAAATACCATCATATGTAGACAAATGGTCATTTCGACTAAATGGGTTAAATGGCGTATTAATACTGTTTGGCAATAATAACTGATGACCGCTTGTTGAGTTTTGTGAACGCAGGATATAACATATGTTTGCGTTGCTCTAACTAGAAAAATTTAAAGAAAAAGGTATGTAAACGGGTCAATGCTATGACCCGAGCCAGGTACGCATGTTTAGAATTATAGCTAAAAGCGATATTTTGGTCAAATATTAGCGAAAGTCCTTCGTCATAAAATGAAGGACTAAAATTGACTAAAAAGCCCTTGAGGGGTAAATCGGGCAAACAACCTTTAAGAGTTGTTTAGAAATAAGCATTTTGATAAATTTAATCCTTGGGATAAGTATAAAAATGGAGATAGGATGTAAACTAAAAAGATGCGTGATGTAAGCTTGAAAGTGCTAAATACCCTTAACGGGTCAAAATGAGTATATATGCAAAATGGGTTATGATTTCATAAGAAACCCATAACTTGAACCTTGAATATTAGTGAATTGATATAACATGATGTCCATGGTATTTTAAAGGTAATAAACAAGTTTGTTTGATAAAATCACGAATGGGTCAAAAAGTGTTATAATTGAATTTGAAGCCGAGAGCTTGAAATCTAAAATTTTGTGAATTTAGATGTTGGGTTTTTACTCCATGAGATGGAGAATTAAATTACAAACGTGTAGGAAAAGATTCGTGTAAAACGGATTTTTAAATTGAAAGTTTTGCACGTTTTTGTGCATAATAAGATTGATTATATAGAGCTGGGAATCTGCAGCTCAAACCAACAAACAGTTTGTCGAAAAGGGGCCATCGCGTCGCGCGACGAAAGTGGTGAATTTCCGTCGCGGCACGCGACAAACATTGGTTAAACCCGTCGCGACACGCGATGAGTATAAATGCTGCAGATTTTTTGTTTGTTCAATAATTGGCCTAAAGAACTTGGTTTGTTACATTATGAAACTATCGAACTAATGTTTATGATGGTTTGTTTAAAAACGTAGGTATATCTTGGGATGCCGGATGACGATCAAGCTCATCAAAGAACCGAACACACGCGATTAAAGCTTCCGCACGGCGTTACGTCGTAACTTATCTACGACGAACTCAATTACATTATGTTGTACTTTTTTTTTAAACTGTAAAAGTTTTAGTAAACCCGTATTTTATATGTATGTGTATTCGTAAGTACACATTTAATTGTCGTTATTAGTATAAAACCCTTTTATAATAGTAAGGGTGTTACAAGTTGGTAATCAGAGCTCATGGTTAAAGAGTAAAGTGTTCGGTTCAAGGCTTGATCGTAAATCCGGTAAGTACATGTATATAGTAATGGTTTAGTATGATTAATGTGTTGTGAATAACACATAGGATTATCGTGTAATACACGTTACCCCAATTAAATCGATCAATGATCGATATAGTTAACGAAATTACGTGCGTTGACACGTATAGTAGAAAAGCCTTGCATTATGATACGTGCGTTTATTGAAGTCGACATTACTAACTTTTGTAAATATTATAATTGAAGGACATTCGCACCCGAAGGTGACGAGAGTTGAAAAAAAATTGGATATGATGGAGAAACGGTCCGAGTATGACAAGCAGAGCATGCTCGCCAAAGACAAAAATCGCGTAGCAACCGCGAACATGGTTAACGACAAGGAAAGCCCGAAGGGGCAAGCATTACCAGGTGCACGTTTTAAATTTAGTCGCACAAATAGTAATATGCAACAAACACGTAGAGAATGACGGTTGCATATGTAGGATAAAACTTGGAAAACCTGAATAGGATATCTATTCAGGATGATGTTTCTAAGTGAGAACAAATAGAAACATGTGTTATTCACGATTGTGAATAACAAGACAATAATAGAAATAGTTTATGTGAAAAACTTGGACGGGAATAAATATCCAAGTGAATAATTCTCAATATTATACTATTGAGAAAAGTAGTGATCACATTAACAAATGTGATGACATAACAGTTCAGTAAAAAAGGAAAACATTTTATATGTTCAAAGAATAAAATGGGTAAAACTAATAATTGTTAAATAACAATTAAATAAAGTTTTACCAACTGAAACCATGAATATGGAAATTATTAGAGGAGTTACTTACATGGGGCGTGCTGCGAAAATTATAAAAAGGTCATGTGTGTCATGTGTTGATCGCTTACTCTGGCCAAGTAAGTAGTGAACACATGATACCATGAACTTTTTATGATGGACACATTTACATTCGATGTAGAATGGGACGAATTAAGAAGATGCCCCAATGAATAAAATAAGCAAAATGCTTGATAATAAACGTAAACGCAAGTCGGATGACGGAAGCGTGTTACGTTAGATTAACGAGCCCGAGAGAAGGGGTAAGGATCAAAGTAAGTAAAAATACACACCGACTAATAGGAATGCTAAGGCATATGAATAAAAGTTTGGCTGTCGCAAGTGATGAAATTCACACGGACAAGTCAAACGAATTAAAAAAAAGAATAAAAGATTTGATTGAATAAAAGCGATGGGTTTCGCTAAGACGACCAAAAAAATTAAAACGAAGTCTTAATACATACCGGGACGGTTACTTTGATAGTGACTTCGGTAAGATACCCGATAGATGGGTAGGATTTTGAAAGTATGTGTAAACCAAGAGACGGGATCGCGAAATAGAAAGTCAAAAGACTCGGATTAGGAGTCATGACTAAAAGACGATGAGAATTTGCAAACAGAAATTTTGATAACTACGTTCAACTATTTTAAAGTTGAACGGGTCGAATAAAGAATGAAGTTTGACGTTCATAAGTGATGAAACCTCACACGAATAAGTCAAACGAGATAAATAAAGTATAAAAACTTGGTAGTGCAAGTAAGCGCAAACCGAATAATGGAAGCGCGAAATATTAATGAACCTATGTGATGGGTCGTAAAAGAATGTAGATATAAGAAAACACACAAACTAACGAAATAAGAATGTTAAAAACACTAAGATAAAGAACCTGGGTAACGGGTCGTAAAGAAGTATAGGTAAGAACCGGGTAACGGTAAGCGTAGGACAAACCGACGTGTAAATGACGTTAGAAGTTATAAAGTCGGAAAGATAATTCGAAAGAAAACAAATGTAGACTTAGACTACGGTCAAGGTCAAATGGAATCCAAAAAGAAAAAGTAAATAATTCTAAACATAAAAAGGAGTGCTTTGACGCCATGTACATATATAAACATATATACATTTAAATAAAAACTCGAATAATGTATGATCTACGGGATCATCATAACCTACGGGATTATAAGTAATGTTAAGGTCTACAGGACCAAAAAGACCTTGGGTCACGAATAGAAAGAAACGAATTTTCGGGGTCTCACCTTAAAAAGGTGGAAATCTAAGGAAAAAGCCTGCGAGGCTAAGTGAAAGAACCTACTGGTCAATAAAGTAAAGCGAAGAAACTGGTTATAACTCCCCGCGTAAAATAATAACGGAAGGTAAAATTTGTATAAGAGCGATGAGTTTCGCTAAGTTAACTGAACGTGTTAAAATGAAGAGATCATGAAAAGTCTGGTGGACAAAAGTGAAAGATTCACCAAAACATCAAAACGATCTGAAATGACAAAAGAATTCACGATTATTAATTTTTGTTATTTCACAAAAGGGCGAAGACATTAGCGAAATGATAACGGTCAGAAATAAAACTTAGATGGAAATTCCTAGACATGAGAAAAAGACGTAAGACAGAGAAAACGTAAACTAAAAATTTAGTTTTTAGTCCAAAGTTACGTTTTAACAAACATAAGTAGTATGAGGGGATTTAGAAAATCTTAAACACACATAAGGCCGGAGATGGCAAAATAGTATACCCGGGTGACGGGGTATGAAGTGACGGCGACTAATTAGTCTAGCCGGCAAAACTAATTAAAGTTAAGAAAATGTCATGACAAATACAAAGCGCTTGTTAATATAGGACAAGCACGGTATAAACATGTTAACAGACTGGTGAGACTAAGTGGTCAAGTGACAACTCGGTTAAAAAGGGAAAGAAAAGTTGAGATAAACTTAAACGTGACGCATTCACGGTCAAGAAAAGTAATATAGAATGTGATCACGTTGTAACGTGAGTTACCGGATAAGGGATCATAAACTCATATAAGCCTCGGGAAGGCAAAGTGTATATACCCGAACGGTGGGTATAAGGTAATAGGTGACTAACAAGTCTAACTGCCAAAATAAATAATCAATAAAGATAAAAGATACAAGCTGAAAGTAACGGCCTATGAGGCCTTACAAGTGCAAAGGCGAATACGCTTTCAAACCAAACAACATTACCTTACTTTCCTGGTAAGATTATTAAATGTGAACAATGCTCAAGTGATCACCGAAACCAAGGTTCGGATGATCTAAACCAATAAAGTGCGTAAGAAAGGTTTCGGGAACGAAACCTCTTTAAGGGGGGTAGACTTGTAACACCCCGAAAACGGGTTTGATAGTCAAACCACATCAATATTAATAAACGGGTAAAATACCGTTAGTGGTAAAAATTAACCCGGTAAATATTAGAATTCAAATAAATGAACCTAATATTAGATAAAAGAGAATAAAAGCTTTTGAAGAAACAAAGCTCATAAGAGGCCGAGTTAACAGGACTTAAAATAAGACGGGTTATAACTCCCGGAACCCACCAAGTAACTAGGAATATCAACCTAGTTAGTAAGTGTTTTAAAATAATAAGAAAACTTGGTTAAAATACTCCTTATGAAAAGATTGAACAAGTAAAGGGACTAAACTTGACAAAATTGGAAGTGATTTTATTTAATTAAAACAAAACACTAAAACACACACTTTAGTGTGTGTTCTGGTCGAGTTCTTCACAGGAGACAAAAAGGGTTCTCCTACATGAACCCTAACTCTTGCAAAGCAATCGAATCAAAGGGCCAAATCAGTCCCAAATCGAAATCCAAGCTCATATTAGTGATCACCTAAGTGAAGGGATCATAAGGTATGTCAAAATTCACAATTTGGTTTCATCTCAAATTCTTGATAATCTTGTGAAATCAAAATCTGAACTTGATTAGTTGATGTTTGGATGAAATTGGGGATGAAATCTTGTCTTGGAGTAAACCCTAGTCAATAGCTTGTTAAATTGATGTTCAAAATATGAATTTCATAATTATCCATTTATGTGTTAAATGGGTTTTGTAGAAATAAGATGAACCCTAGAATTATGACTATCAAAGTGGTGTAATTGATTTCGATAAGATGAATCTGAGAATAGTATGCATGCTAGACATAATGGAATTGAAAATTATGTCTATGTTAGGTAGAAATAACTAGTTATGAACTAGATTTAAATGTGCAAAAATTATGCCCACTAGATGTTTGTTAAAATGCCTAAGTGAAATCGCGCGTCTACTCGGTTGTAAGTAGAACTTGATTTGATTAGGTATCCGTAGGAATGCCTAATAACATGAAGATAAGGGGTTTCATTATAGATGAAAACCCGAAGATTTTTTCTAAAGAATGAATAAAGTGTCTTGGATAATTGATGAGATTGCCTAAATGAGTTATTGAAAGCAAATTTGCATTTTTGTATGATTAAGGGTAATTGACTTATAAAAAGTCAAAGTAACCAATGATAAGGTCGAATAATAATTTCGACATAAAACCCGTAAGATGGAATAGTCGTAATTAGAGATGACTAACCTAACCGTCTTACGAATTATGATGCTAGTTTGACGCTTGACAAGCTAGGTGGAAGTTTGGGAAGGAAGCGGGTCAAACGAATCAAGTATGAAGGAAAGCGTATTTAGGAAGCAAAGTAAGTTAAACATACACCCACTTTAATTACAATACACTTACTTGTGATGTGTTGATTTTGAATTATGTTAAGTAATGGAGATACTATGTTCTGGCACAATACAATGTAAGTCGGAATACAGAAAAATGGTAATAAACCATAAACTATGGTAAAGAGGGTAAAAATGGTAGACTAGTCGAGTGAAGACTAACATATAAGAACTTTTGAACATCGCGTTAAGGGGTGAACCGTGATGGGTAAAAGTGGCTAATTAATAATCCGTATATGAGTTGACGGATAGAGTTGGTAAAAATGGTAGACTAGTCGAGTGAAGGCAACCTTTTGGTGTAAATCATAACGGGTCAAATAATTCAAGGAATGTCCTTTAAGTAATATGAAACCATGGGGTAAACCGGAATAGGTTTAAGGGGCGAGATGTTATTAAAATACCATCATATGTAGACAAATGGTCATTTCGACTAAATGGGTCAAATGGTGTATTAATACCATTTGGCAATAATAACTGATGACCGCTTGTTGAGTTTTGTGAACACATGATATAACATATGTTTGTGTTGCTTTAACTAGAAAAATTTAAAGAAAAAGGTATGTAAACATGTCAATGCTATGACTCGAGCCAGGTACACATGTTTAGAATTATAGCTAAAAGCGATATTTTGGTCAAATATTAGCGAAAGTCCTTAGTCGTAAAATGAAGGACTAAAATACACTAAAAAGCCATTGAGGGGTAAATCGGGCAAACAACCTTTAAGAGTTGTTTAGAAATAAGCATTTTGATAAATTGAATCCTTGGGATAAGTATAAAAATGGAGATAGGATGTAAACTAAAAAGAAGCGTGATGTAAGCTTGAAAGTGCTAAATACCCTTAACGGGTCAAAATGTGTATATATGCAAAACGGGTTAAGATTTCATAAGAAACCCGTAACTTGAACCTTGAATATTAGTGAGTTGATATAACATGATGTCCATGGTATTTTAAAGGTAATAAACAAGTTTGTTTGATAAAATCACGAATGGGTCAAAAATTGTTATAATTGAATTTGAAGCCGAGAGCTTGAAATCAAAAATTTTGTGAATTCAGATGTCGGGTTTTTACTCCATGAGATGGAGAATTAAATTACGAAGGCACAGGAAAAAGATTCGTGTAAAACGGATTTTTAAATTGAAAGTTTTGCACGTTTTTGTGCATAATAAGATTGATTATATAGAGCTGGGAATCTGCAGCTCAAACCAACAAACAGTCTGTCGAAAAGGGGTTGTTGCGTCGTTCGACGACAGTGGTGAATTTCCGCCGCGGCACGCGACAAACGTTGGTTGAACCCGTCGCGACATGCAACGGGTATAAATGCTGCGGATTTGTTGTTTGTTCAATAATTGGCCTAAAGAACTTGGTTTGTTACATTATGAAACTATCGAACTAATGTTTATGATGGTTTGTTTAAAAACGTAGGTATATCTTGGGATGCCGGATGACGATCAAGCTCATCAAAGAACCGGACACACGCGATTAAAGCTTCCGCACGGCGTTATGTCATAACTTATCTACGACGAACTCAATTACATTATGTTGTACTTTTTTTAAACTGTAAAAGTTTTAGTAAACCCGTATTTTATATGTATGTGTATTCGTAAGTACACATTTAATTGTCGTTATTAGTATAAAAACCCTTTTATAATAGTAACGGTGTTACAACGTTACACAATGGGGTGGGAAGGGATGGGTGATGTGGTCGTACGGTGCCGCTGGGAACACTTCCCCACTCATATGAGGCACGGTGAGGGATTTGGGTTTTTGTGAAAGGATGCCAAGTGGGAGAAATGTATAATATTTCCTATTTTTTGTTTTCTTAATAATATTTTATTTTTAATTTAATTTGATTTCTTTTAATAACTTGTGTTTGTTTGTTTTTCTTTTCATAAAAACTAAAGACACGGTTTTGTTTTTGTTTTTTTGTCAACATTCCAATATAAATTTCAATGAAAGCGAGTTGTATTCAAAATATCGTATTATTGGTCTCCTAATTAGAATCCGTAAGCATGAATCATGGATTACACTTTTTCTGAAGAATGTCGATACCAGTAATGTTTATTCTATGTTGTTCATCATCTTTTTACTTATTATTAATAGAGGAATGATCAGATAGCCTTAACTACCACACAAAGTAAAGCAAGAGGACTTTGGCATATTGGTGACAGTGGTTGAGTTTAAAAGGGGTAATAAGATGTTATTAGAGGTTCATCATTGTCTTTAATTATATATGATTAAAACTTAAGCAGATGGACTACTGTTGAACTTGTATGCTTAAATAACAACATATGACTTATACAAATCAGGTTGGATCCTAAAGGGTCATACAGCAAACAACATGTCTAAAAGAAAACAACTACAACAACCATACCCAGTAAATCCCACAAATAGCAAAGCTACTCATAGGGTCTGGGGAGGGTGGGATGTAGACAGACCTTGCCTCTATCCCTAGGGATAGAGAGGCTGCTTCTAGAAGAGACGCTCGACTCCAAAACGAACAGCAAACCAACACATCAAGACAAAGAATATAGAAAAATAGAATATAGGAAAAAAGAAGTCACCTATACCAAGAAAGTGATCAGAGTGACACAGTATAATGTAAATCATGTATAATAGCATACAACATCATTCAGGCATATACACAAGAAGTCAATCGCCGGTAAAGTCACTTAAAGAATAAGAAAAAGCTACGTCCCTAAAATACATCTAAGACCTTACTGCAATATCCTCTAGAAGTCCTTAACCCTAATCTTACGCCTCCACGAAGTCCTATCTTTTAAAAATTTAAACCGGCCTTGTGGGACTGTATTCCTGCTGACTCAGACCAATATGACTGAGGGTAGCGCTGCCTCCAAAAGAGGGACATGCCACATTTTGTATTAATAACTTACTTAATTATCTTTCAATAATCCGGCCTTGCGGGACTATATCCCAGTTGACTCAGACCAATACGGCTAAGGGTAGCGTCGCCTCCAAAAGAGGGACATGGCATTATAACTAAGATAATCTCTTAAAAAGCCCATTGTGGGGAAAAATTAAAAAGCTTACGTAAAAGAGGAGTCGGCGCCAAGTGATTCTATCTTGTCTATTATTTCCTTTAATATTTTATTTTCTTTTTAAATTTTATTCACTAACATCTTTTCCTCAAAAATTTGGTTAGATTAGACGTTAACGATATTCCGGTGTTAAAAGCTCTTGTGTCCTTAGACAACCTCGGTATCTTACCATCACTATACTACGCCAACGATGAGTGCACTTGCTCTAACGTGTTGTAGAGAATGATCGTGTTATATCATGTTTTATAAATTTAAAGCTTGATAAGCAAGTAAAAGTGCTAAAAATATACTAAAATTATACCATGCTCGCACCACGTCAGTAGTGACTGATGAGTTGAAGCTTAGTGGGAGCTTTAACAAGCCTTCAGGTTAATTGTTGTGACGGCTAATGGTAACTAGAGGTGGAGCTTAGAGTTTCCGTTGAAAGATTACAGAAGTATAATGGGGCGCATTTGATCGTGTCTTTGAAGCCTCCAAGTAGGAGATTGATGGGTTGTAGACTTCTTGGCACCAGTAGATGTGGTGCGGTGTGGTGTGATAGTAAGGGCAGTCGGTCCTACTCGCGGCCCATGAGCTTATTTCTTTAATTATGGGTTTTAACCCTAATTGTGTAGTTTATCAAAATAACCCCTTATACTTTGTAATGTTTAACACCTAAATAAAAGAATAACCTAGTTATCCCCATGAACATAGGTTGCCCATCGTGACTGAACCACGTAAATCTAATGTTTGTACTTGCTTGTTGCGCGCGTGTGCATGCGCACTAGCTAATATTAGCACATTGTATGAGTGGGTTATCAAAGATGGACTGAGAAGAAGGGTGGAAAACAAGTTCATTCTTGTAGAAAAGATAAGTAAAGCTTTTAATAATTATTTATATCTGAGTATGTCGTTATTTTATTTAATAAGGTTAAAATATTTAGTGATTTTGATTGAAATTAGTATTTCGAGTAAATTACTTTTTGAGTTCCTCTATTTTAGTACTTTTAACCACTTGAGTGCAAAACAAAAAGGTTTAACGCCCTGAATACCTAAATTCTCATTTTGTAACCCTTTGAGTCCAAAATACTAACTCTGTTAGACTTTTTAGTTAACATTTTTTAAATGACCAAGATACACTTTTACCTTAACAAACAAAAATAATACATTAAGCTTATAACCCTTCTTCTTGAAGACAAACCACCACCGTCACAATCACAAGTCTGCCCTCTCTTTGTAAACCCTAGACATTCATCACCTTTATCTCTCTATTGTTACTCTCTCTCTCCCAATTCCTATAAATTCTCACTTTAAGGATGATTGTTCATCTTCAATCTCCACCTAGAAATTTCTCTGATCTCCACCCCAACCCCACCGCATCACCACCACCACCATCACCGCACAAACCCCACCCCATACGACACTGGTGGTGGTTGAATCGGAACACAGAGGCACTAATTAGGGTCAAGGGTTACACCATTGGTGCCAACGGTAGGGAAATGGAAAGATTGACGATGTTGGATAGAGGTTTGGAAAAGGTATCTTGTATTAGATCCTGTGATGAGGTACTTGGTGAGGATAGGGACCGAGTATTTGATCTTGTGAAGACATATTCAGACTCGACAACTCTGACGAGTTCCGGCGAAGCTTTGGCAACTCCATTTGCACTTGAATGTTCTTCTTTTTCTCGGTCAATACAAGTTAAATAGAGGTTCTGTGATCTTGATTTTAAGTCTCTCAAATCTTGTTCATAAAAAACCTAAAACACTGAAGTAGATCTTGATTTAGGGAGCTACTAAAAAAATTAACAAGATCCTTATGTCAATCGAAAATTGTTGTATACTTACATAAGTTGTAACATTTGCTAGATTTCAACCAATGTACACTTTCGACTGTTTCCGTATTTAACAAATTTTTATATTTTATTTACGAAATACGTAATCTTACAATCAAGCGAAACAATATTCACGACATTTCCTCAACCAAAACCAAGTTAATATGCCTTGATACCTTCATATAGCTTAAAAACAACTTAGAATGGTTAAAAATGACAAAAATGTGATAATATAAGTCCAGGGACTGAAACTGTCAAAAAACAAAATTCTGCCCTCCAGGGGTCAATGTGGACCGCAATACCTAAGTAATACGGTCCGCATTACATGCCCAGATAGCAAAATATTGTTGGCAGCGGCTGTTTGCTGCAGAATTGTGCCACATTTCACCTCCCTTGCCGTATTCAATCTAGTGTAGACACTTGGTATGACACTAATCACTCCCTAACACCTCATCAAACACTTATCAAGCTCTCATTGATCCCAAATTATTAAAAATAGCCTTGAGTTCTTTGAGTTCTTCATACCATTCTTTTCTTTCTCACTCAAAAACTTATTTGGAGCTTGCTTCTGCATTGAGGCCTCCTTCTCTGAGTCTAATCTTCCTCTTGAAACACAAGTAAGTGTTGGCTAGTTATGAGCCAAAAGTCAAGCAAATTGACATTTGCTTTGACTTTCAGTTCTGACCTTTTTGGTTAGGAAAATTGGTATTTAATAAACCAACCTTTGCCCAGTTGGTAAATAATAATCCAACCTCCAGAATTGGTATATAATAATCCTACCTATCAATATGTTGGTACTCAATGAACCTCCGTTAGTTTTTTTTAACTGAAGTTAGTTTTTAAGTTTTATTTATTACACAAACAGTCCCTGTAGTTGTAATTTACTAGTTTTAACTATGAGCTAATAGCCAAAATGGTTCCTGAGGTTAATAGCCACAGCACCGCCACCACCACCACCACCACCACCACCACCGCCACCACCACCGCCACCACCGCCACCGCAACAGCACCGCCACCACCGCACCGCCACCACCACCACCACCATCGCCACAGCACCTCCACCACCGTAACCATCGCCACAGCACCACCGCACCGCCGCCACCACCACCACCGTCGCTAGAGCTGTTGGATCTGTGATGTTTTTGGTCAGTCATCGTCTGTTGCTGCATCTGAATTCAAACCCCTTAGGCGTCGATGATCAAAGACAGAGATGGTGGTGGTGGTGGTGGCGGTGCGGTGGTGGTGGTGGCGGTGTTGTGGCGATGGTGGTGGTGGTGGTGGTGGTGGCGATGGTGGTGGTGGTGGTGGCGGTGCGGTGGTGGTGGTGGTGGCGGTGGCGGTGGTGGTGGTGGTGATGGTGGTGGTGGCGGTGCTGTGGCGGTGGTGGTGGTGGCGGTGGTGGTGGTGGCGGTGGTGGTGGTGGTGGCGGTGGCGGTGCTGTGGCTATTAACCTCAGGGACCATTTTGGCTATTAACTCATAGCTAAAATTAGTAAATTACAACTACAGGGACTGTTTGTGTAATAAATAAAACTTAAAAACTAACTTCAGTTAAAAAAAACTAACGGAGGTTTATTGAGTACCAACATATTGATAGG
Source organism: Helianthus annuus (assembly GCF_002127325.2). NCBI lineage: Eukaryota > Viridiplantae > Streptophyta > Magnoliopsida > Asterales > Asteraceae > Helianthus > Helianthus annuus. The sequence goes on along the minus strand of NC_035433.2, from coordinate 50,616,427 downwards.
TAGGATTATTATATACCAATTCTGTAGGTTGGATTATTATTTACCAACTGGGCAAAGGTTGGTTTATTAAATACCAATTTTCCTTTTGGTTAAGTCAAAGTTCAAATTGAACTTTGCTACGTGAACGTAATAATGAAGGTATTAATCCCTTGCGATTAGACCCTCTGATGATCACGTTTAGTAGGCGAAATGATGAGTCAAACTTTTACGAAATAAAAGTAAAAAAATGCATTAAAATGCATTTTATGACGAATGAGTTTTCGGGTATTAAAACTTAAAGTTTTGACACCCAATCAGTTGTATGACATCATTAAACATGTTTTAACATGTCTAGCTCATCATTTCTTGTTTAGCACTTATTCCTTAGTCGAAAGTCGAGCGATCTGACTTCTACTTTAACTTTCGAATCTGACCCGTTTAGTCAACCTTAGGATCCGACCAAGCCAATTTATATGACCATAATAATATAGGGAATAACCCTCTGAGGTTATACCTTATAGTCATATCGTTTGGTTAGTCAAATGGCGAGTCAACTTTAAATACTTTTAAAAAGGTCAAAAATACCCTTTTTGCATAAAATAGTTTTAAGCCTATATGAACAATATTTTTAACATCTAAACTGATCATAAAACATTATTAAACATGTTTTGACATATCGGACTCGTCATAGGACTCATTCGACCATCCGAACCCGTATTTACGCATCCGACCCGTTAATGTGGCGTAAACCACTTTAACAAGTCGTAATAGGTCAAAACACCTATAGACACTTTCCAAATCAGAATGTAAGGTTAATAAATTATATTACACGAGATCCTTCGCATGTTTGATTTTAAAACCACATTCTATCTGTTCTTCCGTTTTAGCCATGATACACACAAACTATATAACAATCCGACACATTAGCAAACACTGGAGCTTTGCATACACAATTGAACAAGACATCAACGCAAACCTATGAGTACATAGTTCCCCTCTTTTACATTTTTAATTGTTTTGGGGTGATTCATATGTGCTAAACTATTTTCAAGATTTCAAAACAACGCATATGGTTTATATATATAACAATATACTTTTCAATAATGTGTGAAACTTGGTAGTGCGTTATCCATAACACGAGTATGTTCATTAACTTTGGCCAAGCCGACCGGTAGTATGTTATGGTACTATAAGACTGACAATCCCGTTACCAAATTTCTTGGGGTTTGTGGGGAAGTTTGGGGAACGACAGAAACTGTGAAACACAATTTGACAAACCCTTTGGTGATCTGTTAGTTGAGTCAACACAGGTTTGAAGTATTCACCACACAACCACACTTGCTTACACAAAGACAATTAAAATAAGGACGATTGGTTTATACATAATACGGACGATTGGTTTATACATAACACAGGCGATTGGTTTATACATAGCACGGACAATTGATTTATACAAAACAAAGACAAATGGTTTACACAATACAAAAACAATTGGTTTAGACAAGTCACAAACGGTTTTCAATTAAAGATATATAAACCACACAAAGTTTTCTTTTTAAATCAATTACTTATACGGTTTACAAAAGAAACACTTTTGTCAAGATTCATGGCTACAAGGTTTTCTTACATATACTAACTATTATAGTTAGTTAAACATGTTGCAATACCAAACACATTTAATACAAGTTTGATTCAAGGTTTTCACTCATCGACTCTTGTAGTCGGACAAGGTATTGCAATACAAATTCAAAGCCATTAACTTGACCACAAAACCTATGTTACTCACCAGCATACATTGTTCACCATCTTTTCACATATGTTTCAGGTACAAATGTGTGATTGTGAAAGCATACTACACGTAGGATGGACTCGGGCCTTAGCTTGCTTAAAATAAAATAGTCGTTGTGTTTTGTTTCCGATTCTCAAAGACAATGTAAAATTATTAATTGAATAAAACAAAACTTCAAACACCATGTGTTTGAAACAATTTGTAACATGACCCCTCGACGTTTCTGCCGTGGGTTGTTTTATACGCGGTCGGGATGTTACATAAGTTGGTCGCATGATTGAAACCGTTGACATTTGTTCAAATATCGGCTGGATTGTGAATTTTAGTAGAGAGAGAGGGGATACGTATGAGAGAGGGGGGGATCTTTAAATTAGTTTTTTTTTTATTTTTTTAATTATAAGGGTAACTTGGTCATATAACAACTGTTAACAAAAAAAAAATTCTAATGATGTTAAAAATTTAGATTCAAAATGTTAGAAAATGAGAATTTAGATATTTAAGGCGTTAAATTTTTTAATTTTGTACTTTTTTTAAAACAAATAAATTTTCATTCCAATCACCAAGTCAAATTTACATAAGGATAGCAGGTAGACGGGCAACAAATTGCGCCGCCATCCCCTTTTGAATAGAAAATCCTAATCTACTAAAAACAAAGCCCCGCCCCTGAGGGGTCAAAAAGTTGCTGTGGACAACACGCTGAACTCTAGCCAAGAATCGAACCGCCTCCGGCGCAAAGGAGTCGAACGTGTCAAACGCAAGGGGGACAAAGGCATGCTGATTATCCTCACAAGCTTTCGCGTGCTTTTCCACCTTCTTTGACTCTGCTTTCAAGACTGCCCCGCCACAAACCCATTTTCCCGGAACCCGGCTAGGGGGGATACACCTGTGAGATCGACACAAGCATGTTTCCCGCCCTCCCAACCAAAAACAAGCACGTCAGCCGGGCGTAGGGTGGACCTCCCTTCCGACGGGTCTATAAGGAAATTAACCGGTGCCTCTTTCTTTGCCGAGATCCCTGCTCGTCTAAGAATATCCATTAACGTGTCTCGAACAAAGTCATGGCGATACTTAAACCCCGGCAACTCTCTACAGTGTAACGTATGCTCACCGTATTTATCCAGGCATGCTTTACGGCAGATTGGGCAAGTTTCATCGTTCGGGAACATGGGGATCATCAAACGGTACTTTAGGATTGACCGGTACTCCACCGATGACATACGTTGACCTAGACCTTCAATAGGAGTAACAATTAAGAAATCCTGAGCATGAGGCCTCTGTAGGCATTCAATGACGGCTTTCTAGCGGGGGGATAAATGGAATTCTTCTCCCAACCTTTGTGCGATTCGACAACAAAGGGCATTCGCCAAAGTTTTCTGTGAGTTTTTGGGGGCGGTGTCCTTGTAAGAGAAACCGTCGAGATCAGAGTCAGGGAGAGATTCATGGAAGCGTTCCAAGGCGCTGGCATAATCCAGGTCAGTGTTAGCAACCCCACTGTTACGTAAGATGTGGTCCTGCAACTCCCAAGATTGAGACCTAGAAGCCACAAAGGCACAGGCAGCAACATCTCGGGCCGAGAGAAACCCTAACCCACCAAGCCGCATCGGCAAGGTCGCAATCCACGACTGTAGTTCGCCAAAAAAAGCCCCCCCCACATTCGACAATGTCTTCTATTGCCTCTCAAAGACCTTTATCAAAACATGAAACAACATCATCCACAAAGGGGTCTGGCAAGTTCGCAAACCAAATAGCAACTTTGCAACCCCGATACAAGATCTAAGCAAGAGAAGTTCGCTTTGAGGAATAATTAAAACTATTAAAACACAAGGACTCAAAAAAGTAATTTTCTCTAGTATTTGAGTTACTTAATACTTTGCTAACTTTAGCTAAATAGAATATAATAAAACTTTTAATATTATAATAAAACTTCTCTCATTTGGTTTTTTATCTAAAGATTTGCCAGCATGCATCTAGCAATTGTTTTCGCATTTTTATTACTAAGGTAGTATTAGAGCTTGTTAGTGTTCTGATTACATCGTATTAGGATAATTCTGCCTCATTATTTTTGTTGATGCAACAAATAATAGACCAAACGTAGTAACGAGGATGGTTAGGTAGAAGGGTTAAAGGGTTTAACCTTGCCTAACGCAGGTCGTGGGGTCCCCCCACGTTTACAAGACGTGGAAGGAGGTTCACTAGTTTGTTTTTGTTGTTTGAAGATCCTATTCTGAAGTATGTTCAGAAAAGGATGAAGAAGCAAAAAGAATAAGTGTGAATTGGATGTGAATGAGAGCAACTTGCATGAAGCAAGTACACGATGTGAAGGACCAAAGTTTACGGAAACAAGTCTGATCCGGAATGTCCTCACTCAGTAAATAAAGTGTCAATTATATAGGAGAAGATGTCTCCCAAAGAAGAGTGCTTTTGACTAGTGACCTCACTTGCAGTGAAGGGCTTACCCTTTCGGGGGTTGAAGCCTTTTGTCCCCCGGATAATAGCATGTGTTATGCTGACCTGCATTGCTTTTACGGCTGGTGGGTTGGTGAAGCAATCTAGGGATGTGACTGGTTACTGTTCCCGTATTGCTTTTCCTCACCTCACAGCTTTTTAACCTTCGAACCATTTAACCTTTCGGACGTGTGTGTATTTAAATCATTTTATTTGATCTCGGGCTACCCCCGTCATCAGCCCCCCAAGTCAGAGGTTTTTGGGGAATGAACTCAAAGACTTCTGACTTTTGTACATCTATTTTATTGCCTGAAGGTTTTAAGGGTTCATTGCTTGAAGGCTTGAAAGGTTGTTGGCAGTTGATGTTTTAATTTTGAATAACTGACAACTGATTTGATTGATGTATGGTAGTTCATAGGGTGGCGGTTTTTGCAGGGGTTATTGTTTTACCATTATTACCCCTATATTAGGTTATTTCTTTTTTACATTTGCATTTTCTCATTTAATTTCCTCATAACTCCATCAAGTTTTTCTCTGCAATTCCTTTCCCTTCTCTCCAAGGTTAGTCTCGGTTCCCTTTGTACTTCGTTACATTCTTCATTTTTTCTTTGCAAAAATGGGTGCTCTTAAGGATTTAGCAAAATCCTTTTCTCGATTAACCCAGGAAGAAGTAGAATTGTTTTGTATGGAATATGGAATTGGGACTAAATTTAAACCTACTGCTCCTGCGTGTGATGTTTCAATTGACAAATGTCCGGTTGGTTTTATCGCTCTTTATTGCCGTCACTTCGAGTTTTCGAACCTTCGTCATCCGTTTTCCCTGTTTGTATTGAACTTATTGGAGTATTATCGAGTCTCCTTTGGTCAGATTCATCCAAAGGGTATGGCTTGGGTTTTACATTTCGAGGTTTTGTGTCGTGCTCTTGGTTATGATCCTTCGCTTTTGCTTTTTCGCCGATTTTTTCGATTAGCCAAGAACGGTGACTGGTTCACCTTCGAAACGTCTAAGGTCAATGCTTGCCTTATTTCTTCCATGGTTATCACCCTTGGTACCTGGAAGGACCGTTTTTTCTGGGTTTCTGACTCTGTTGTCCCTTTCAAGATGGCGTGGAGGCACCCGGATGCTGTTCTCAATGAACCGGAACCCCTTGAATCTGATTTGAATGATGCTTTTCTGAAAGCCATCCGGGAATGCCCTTCAAGGGTTCGTCCCTTTCCTGAGCATTTGCTAGTCTTGTTAGGGGTTAGTAAGTCATGGGAAAAGGCTAATCGGGATCCGGTTCTGATGAGGAATGGCATGGGTATGCATTTTTCTTTTCCACTTTTCTTGTGTTTTTCTTAATTTATGTCTTATGTTGTGTTTGTTTGTGGTTTGCAGTTATGTCTGCCTTGGATTTTATTAAGAGTGACGACACTTCTGATGTGGTGTTTGAAGATGTTCCCGTTATCCCTGATGAGAATGTTGTGGTTAAAAGTACTGAACAAAGGTTTGAGGGTACTGGATATGTCGGTGTATCCAACGTGAAAGGTTTTTCTAAGCCTCTTGTCCCCAAGACTTCGACCCGGCGATCTACTCGTCGTTTAAAAGGTGTTCCTCAATCCACCTCTACTGAACCAGTGGAGTTGAGTGATGATATCGAAGTTTCTGGGGATCGAGGTGTTGAAGTGGGTTCTGAAAAAGAGAAGAAGCTAGTTGTTCATGGCAAAAAGGCTTCAGCCAAAAAGGTTGTTGCTACTCCTGTTCAGGGTTCATCGAGCATGGATGTTGAAGGGTTGGATCCGGATGCGGTTTATATGCCAGGTTGGTCGGTGAAGATTGATGACAGTTTTAAGGATGCTGCTGTTTGTGAAGATGCCTTGAGTCATATTGCTCCTCCTTCGGTTCATAATACTATCTCTGAAATGGATGATGATGTGATGTTGTCTCGTATGATTCTAAGCACTTGTAATCTTGCTGCCATGCTTCCTCAGGGCGTTGCCCGTTTTCGTCAGAGGATGCAAGAATATGAAGAGTTTTCTAAGAAGAAAGACAAAATGAAATCTTCGATGGTCGCAATGAAGAAGGAGATAACTGTTTTTGCTGAGAAGGAGGAAGCTTGGTCAAAAAAGGTTGAAGATTTGTCGAAGCAGCATGAGATTGAGATGAGTGATTTTAAGAAGAGTTTTGAGGCCGATCGGTTGAAGCTAAAAGCAGGCAAGGAGGCTTTGTCTGTTGCTCAGAAAGCCTTTGGTGAGGAGAAGGAGAGCTTGAAGGCTTTGGTTTCCTGGGCTACTAGTGACAATCAGTGGCTGATTGAGCAGGGCTTTCAACAGGTTGTTACTTATCTGCTTCATTCTGCTGAATTTAACTCTGCTCTTGGTGAGGTTTATACAAAGTTGCTTAATTTGGGAAAACACCAAGGCCTCGTTGCTGGTTATAAGTTGCATGAAGCTGGGCATCCTCTGGAAAAGTCTCCTTTGTTTCGTCCTGAAGCTTCTGATGTTTTTAAAGGCTCGGTTGAACAGATGGAGAGACTGACCTATCCTTATGTTCATCAGGTTTCCTCTTGTTTTGGTAAGCCTCTTTCTGTTTTACAGGGCTTGAAACCGGAAGGCCTTAATGAAAATGTTTGTGCGGAAGTCTTGGGTTCACTTTCGAAGAAAAGATCCTATTCAGGAGATAGTGATGACACTCTTTCAAGTGTGCCAGATGTTTCGAAGGATGCAAGCTTGGAGGCTTCAGCAGTGGGTGGTGATGGTGGTGCAAAGGCTAAGAAGTCCAAGAAGGCAAAGAAGGCCAAAGCTGAAGGTTCTAGGGTCTCCAAGCCTCCTGCCGTTGTTTAATGGTTATTCGTAGCTTTCTTAGCAAAACAATTTGTGGTTTGTAATATTTACTTTAAACAATATTAGGTTTTGCAGGAACCCTTAAGGTTTCTGTTGGTGGTGTGTTAGGCCTGTATGGCCGTTTGAACAATAGCTAAATTTGCAAGTTACTAGGACTTGCCTTAACTCTTGTTGGAAAGTCTTTCAGGGCTTTCTTTGCTATGGTATGATGTTTAAACTATGTTATCTGTTTTATGTTTTTATACTTATGTTTGTTTTGTTAAGACAGTTTGGTTGGTTTTAACCCTTCAAGCCTTTTGGCTACTCGTAGATGGGTTGAAGCCTTCAGTGTTTCGAGCTGTCACGTGGGTAGCTTGGAGCTTTGACGGCTCTTTATCATTTGATTTGGTTTGTATTTTTTGCCAAAGAATTTTTCTTTTTGCTTGTATTTTTCTTTAGATAATTTTTATTTTCTTGTAACTTTGTCTTTGTCGAGTTTGTGTTGCCTTTATGTTATTTACACCTTAAAGGGTTCAGTGCTGCAGACACTTAGCCTTGGTGTTTTTTAACAAGAAGACATAGCACCTATCCATTTTATTATTTCTTTGTGATTTATTTGACTTCGTAAGCCTGTTTGTTGGTTATATTTCTAAGGCTTAAGGAACAGTTGGTGTAGGTTGTTCAGACCTGTCTATGAGACAATTTTGTTTTGGCTTAATAAGTCTCATGGAGTTGTATTGATTTAGGAACTCACCCCTTATATAGGTTCGTTCAACCCTTGAACCTATTGAGCGATGTGGCCTGGGAGCTCATCCCCTTACATGGCCCTTGCCGTGGAGTTTTTTGCTAGGTTCTCAGCCTGACTTTAGGATAGAAAGACAAGTTTGATAAAACAACTTCATTCATTCAAGCAATACTTGCTTTTTACAAAAGGTGTTCATAGTGTTGTTCGAAATACATTCTGATACAAACCAAACTTTTTGTCTAAACATGGAATCTTCTCAGGGTTTTGCCATTCCAATGCCTTGGAAGCCTTTTGCCTTCTGAATCTGCTAGCTTGTAGGATCCACCTTTGTGTGTTTCAAGGATGGTATATGGACCTTCCCATTTTGGGCCAAGCTTTCCTTGATTTTCTTTTTTGCTAGCTTCATTGTTTCTAAGGACTAGATCCCCTGGCTTGAATCGTTCATTCTTGACTTTCTTGTTGTAGTAGGCTTCCATTTGTTGCTTATATTTGGCTTCTTGAATTGCGGCTTGATCTCGAGCTTCCTCTAGGAGTTGTAAATTCAACATGGTCTCTTTTTGGTTTGTTTCGGGATCCATGTTGACAATTCGTTGGGTTACAACTCCTATTTCAGCAGGGATTACAGCCTCGGATCCAAATACCAAGCTATAAGGTGTTTTCTTATGGCTTGTTTTTTCGGTTGTTCTAATTGCCCATAGAACACTAGGTAATTCTTCAAGCCAGTTGCTTTCGTATCTTCCTAATCTTGTCTTGATACCTTCCACTATGCTTCGATTTTCCCTTTCAACCTGGCCATTTGATTGCGGGTAAGCCACTGAGCTGAAGATCTGGTTGATCCTGTACTCTTTACACCAAACGCTAAAAGGCTTTTCAGCAAATTGCTTCCCGTTGTCTGTGACAATCACTCCTGGCAATCCATAACGGCAGATGATGTTTTCCCAAACGAAGTCAATGACCTGTTTGCCTGTGATCTTTGCGAGTGGTTTAACCTCGGGCCACTTGGTGAAATAATCTATTGCCACTAGCAAGAATTTTACTCCACCCTTGCTTGGAGGGAATGGTCCAACAATGTCCATTCCCCACTTATGGAATGGCCATGCCGAGGTTATTGGGACAAGATCATGCTTGGGATTTTTTGGGATTGGTGCATGAATCTGACAAGCATCACATTTCTTCAATTGCTCAGTGGTGTCACGATGCATCGAGGGCCAGAAATATCCAAGGTTCATGAGTTTTGCAACCACCGACCTAGCTCCAAAATGAGCTCCACATACGCCTTCGTGAATTTCTTTGATCAAATACTTACTTTGCTCAAGACCAACACATCTTAGCAAGGGGGCAAGGTCACCCTTTTTGTAAAGGGTTTCTCCCTGCAACACATATTGCCTTGCTTTAATTTTAACCCTTTCAGCTTCTACTTGATCATTGGGTAGTTCACCATTTTGAAGGAATTTTTTGATGGGAGTCATCCAGTTTGGATCTTCCTCGGTGACTACGTTTTGAACCTCCAATTCATCAATCGATGGAGCCTTCAACACTTCCACCAACACCTTCTTGGTGAGGGGGCAAAGGTGAGAGATGCCAGCTTACTTAAGGCATCAGCCTTTTTGTTTTGGGATCTGGAAATTTGTTTGATACTGCATGTTTGGAAAGTATTCATCAACTCTTTGGATTTTTCCTTATATCTTCTCATATTGGGTTCTTTGGCAACATAGCTATCGTTGACTTGGCTTGAGACTAGTAATGAATCTGTGAACACTTCAAGCTTTTGGACTTTCATCTCTTTGGCCAGCCTTAAACCGGCAATCAGTGCCTCGTATTCAGCCTCGTTATTGGTGGTCTGAAAATCAAAACGAAGAACATATTGAATTCCAACCCTTCTGGGTTGATTAAAATTAGCCCAGCCCCTGACCCTTCAACGCTTGAAGCTCCATCGGTAAAGAGCTTCCAGGCTTCAGGGTTGGAGGGTTCAGCGGTGGTAGTGTTTACTTCATTAATTATTTGGTTCGGGACTTCCACAATGAAGTCAGCCAGGACTTGGGCTTTGATGGCTTTCCGTGGGACGTAGGTGATGTTGTGTTCACCCAGTTCCACTGCCCATTTTGCCAACCTTCCTGAGTTCTCTGGTTTTTCAAGCACATTCCTAATAGGTTGGTCAGTGACCACTTGTATAGGATGTGCTTGGAAGTACCTCTGAAGCCTTCTAGTTGTTTGAACTAGGGCTAGGGCAAGCTTTTCAAGGGGAGGATATTTGGTCTCAGCCAATTTTAAAGTTTTGCTGAAGAAATAAACAGGTACCTGAGCCGTGTTTCGTTCGATGGTGAGGACTGCACTTATAGCCTCTTCAGCAACTGATAGATAGACTGAAATTAACTCTCCTGTTTCTGGAGCTGCAATGTCTGGCAAGGAAGCAAGATGTTGTTTCATCTGGTTGAAGGCTTCCTCAGCCTCATCAGTCCACTTGAAATCCTTCTTATCAGAACAATTTTTGAGTGTTTTGTAAAAGGGTAGGGACCTTTCAGCCAGTTTGGAGGTGAAACGCTTCAAGGCAGCAAGTTTCCCGTTTAAGCTTTCAACCTCCTTTTTGGTTTTTGGTGGCTTGGTTTCGAGGACAGCTTTTACTTTGTTCGGGTTGGCCCTGATGCTTTGTTTCCCGACAATGTGACCTAGGAATTTTCCTTATTCGAACCCAAATAAGCATTTTTCAGGGTTAAGCTTCATGTTAACCTTTCTGAGATTTTTGAAAGTTTCTTGGACGTCGTCAAGCATTTGATACTCCGTCTTGCTTTTGATTACCAAGTCATTGATGTAAGCTTCCATGTTTTTACCAATTTGGCTTGCAAAAGCTTTGTCTACCAGACGTTGGTAGGTTGCCCCAATGTTCTTGAGTCCAAAGGGCATCTTCTTGTAGCAGAAGATTCCTTTATCAGTGTGGAACGCTGTCTTCTCTTCGTCATCTTCTTTCATGAGTATTTGGTGATACCCTTTGTAAGCATCAAGAAAGCATTTAAAAGGGTAACCGGCGAGTGAATCAACCTTGAGATCGATTTCCGGCAATGGATAGCAGTCCTTAGGACAAGCCTTGTTGAGATCCTTGAAGTCTATGCACATCCTCCAAGAGTTGTCTGGCTTTTTGACCATAACCGGGTTTGCAACCCATGATTGGTACTTGACTTCTCGGAGAATGTCGGCTGATACAAGCTTTTCAACCTCCTGGCAAGCAGCAAGGCTTCTTTCAGGTGCTAAGCTTCTTTTCTTTTGGACCACGGGCTTAACATCAGGAGGTATTCTTAACTCGTGCTCAGCAATGTTTCAGGGAATCTCTGTCATGTCTTTTGGACACCAAGCGAAGACGTCGCTGTAATGTGTCAACAATTTTTCTAGGTAAGATAGGGTTTCTTGTGAAAGGTTTGGATTGACCCTTATTCTTTGTTCAGGGTACTTAGGATTTATGATTAGCCTTTGCTTGTCTTCTTCACTTCTGGAATTCTCACCTTCAACCAGATAGGCCTCTTGAGAGGGTTGAAGGGTTGCTATCCCTTTCTCAGTTGGAAATTTTACTGTGCCTTGTCCAACAGACACGGCCATGTAAAAGGCACACTGTCCTGGTCTTCCTATGATCACATCATAGTTTGAAGGTATGTTGATAACCACAAATGTGAGAGGCTAGATCCTTTCCTTCTGACCTTCGTTAAAACAAACATTTAGTGTCAGCTGCCCTAAAGGCTTTAGGGGGATATCAGCAATACCTTTTATGGAGGTTCCAGAGGGTTGAAGCCTTGAACGCTCTTCATTACTCAAGCGGTTGAAGAACTTTTCGAACATGATTTCAGTGGCCGCCCCAGTGTCTATGTATGCTTTATATGTTTTCAACGTTCCCACAGTAGCTTCTACAACCAGAGGGCTTGAAAGAGGGTCTTTTTCTGTTGGGGGAAAGCAAACACACTGAAGCTCCCAAGCTTCGAACCGCTGTCTTTTATGAGGAACCCTTTCATCAGAGTCCACCATGTTGACTTCCTTTCCCTTTCCTTCGGCCATTTTGTCCTGGACCCCTTTTACCAAATGAGCGAGTTCCCCGGACTTAACAGCCTCTTCAATTCTTTTCTTGAGATGGAAGCAATCATTGGTGTGGTGACCCTTTTCTGCATGGAACTCACAATACTGTGTAGACTTCTCATTTTTCCTGCTTTTGGGGAGAGGCCTGGGAGGCCTAAAGTTCTGCTTTACTTCTTCTGTTGCAAGGATTTCTTGAGGAGTCTTTGTGAGGGGTGTGAAGCTCATGCCCTTCTCCCTGGTTGGAGGGTTCCGGCCTTCAGACCTTCGATGGTCTGAACCCTTCTGCCGTCTGTCATAGGAGTTATAGTTCCCTCTTTTTCTGACTGGGCTATTACTTCGCCAACTAGACCCTCTTTTCCTTTGTTCTTTAATGTCAACTGTCTCTTCTCCCCGAATATGGGCTTCTGCCCTTTCGAGAGCTTCTTCCAAGGTCTTGGGTAGGGACTTGTTGAAATCTCTTGTGAGATATTTCGAGGTGATAGCGTTCATGAAACCGGCTACCCTCATTTTTTCATCTGCCCCTACATAGGTCAGACCGTCCTTCTTGTATCGTTCAAGAAACTCACGAAGACTTTCATTGTCACGTTGTTTTATTTGAAAAATGACTATCGCATCTTTGACATATCGTCTTTGCTGGGAGAAGTTGGCCAGGAAACCCTTGCTAAGATCATCGAAGCTTCGAATGCTTCGAGCAGGTAAGTCATTGAACCAGTTTCTGGCTGACCCCACAAGGATTTGCATGAACATTAAGCAACATTCCGCATTTGACCACTTCTCGATTCTTGCTGCACCGGTAAAGATCTGAAGATGGTCTTCAGGATCTTCCGTCCCGTCATATGTTCTTATGTGGGCCGGCATCTTGATTTTTGTTTGGAAGTCGTAATCGGCTATCTGTTGTGAAAAGCATGAGAGGTTACTTGGCTTATAGAGTTTGGCCAAGTCTTCTTTGACCCTTGTACCCAAATTGTTATTACCACTGTTGTTCCCCTGAGTGGCTAGCACTTGATTAATGAAGTGTTGCCACGGGAAGCTGGCCATCATCTGGGTCATCATCTGGGACATAGGGTTGAAGCCTTGAAGGCTTCCAGGTACAACTGGGCAGCTAACCCCAAGGGGGGTGCTCATAACTGCACTCCGTGCCAATGGAAGCACGAACAGGGCTTGTTCCCATGAGGTTGTTGTAGAAGCAGGAAAGCTTGTTACCGGGGACTGTAGGAGCTGATCTAGGGTTGACGTGATGTCGTAGGTACACGCAAATTTAATCCCAAAAACAACTATAGATAGCGGTAAGAGGGTATCGAACTCAGGGAGTATGTGGAAAGTATGTCAATTGTATAGCTTTGCAATTAAACTACAATTACCTAAAATGCAGAAAATTAAAATTCAAGATTTGATTGTTTGGTTTAGAAAACTAAATTAATAACTAAGAGCAAATTGAAATTGGTTGTTTAACAGATTAGGAAAACAATGACCATCTTAGGATTCAGTTTCTTTAAACAATTGTGTGTAATTCCAACTAGAAAAAGTTACATAGACATAACTCGTGTATAGATAATTGAAGTGATAAAAGGGAACAAAGTACTCGGACTATATAAACGCGAGGTTGTTTCCCGATGACCAATTAACCAATAACCAACCCTAACCCTTCCCGTGATATCTCGATTGCCAACGGCACCAAGAACGTACGATCGAGACTAGAATTGCACTATCAATTAACACGCTACAAGCAATTATGCATACAACATGATAAACAAGCAAACACAAGTTATCATTCTAGAAATTCAGAATTAAACACACAAAAGTTCAAGAGAAACCTGCACCTAAGATGATCACCGAAAGTTTTAGCCACACATAGCTTGGTGAATTATCATAGCATAAAGTTTAATGTTCATACGGATCGACAACACAAACGAAATGTTTAGATAATGTTTACAACCAAGCAAGATCACCAAAATCGCCCCTAGCAAGCTCCCAAAAACGTCCAATGATGAGAATGATGAAAAGACACCATCAAAACTCACTTAATGTGGCAGTTACACAAATTCCGTCAGTTCCACCGTAAATTACGGTATCACCGTAATTTACGGTGAGTTTCAAATTGTTACGGTATGAAGAGACTGCTTTACGGTGGGACCGTAATTTACGGTGGCAGCCTGAGTTTTATGTTTTGTTCATCTTTTGCTCCGCATCTCAACCCGTTCGACTCAAAAGCTTCCAAAGCTGCACTTTTCCTTCATTTGAGCCGCTAAATCGTACCTGAGACATAGACAACAGTAGTTATCTAATTCAAGATAATTACGTACATAAATGAGGGATAAACTTGTCTTTTAGCATTACAAAGGGTTGTCCAATGGACCACCCGTCACATCCCCACACTTAACCGTTGCTTGTCCCAAAGCAACTCATGAAATCAGTTTCTAAACAATTGATCAATGTAAACCAAGCAAAACAAGCAATCTTTTTACTAACCCCTTTGTAACACCCAACCAATGCACCCCTCTCTAAATCTCTCCTCACGGCTACAATTGAATACTAGCAAAGATAAGCTAGACACACAATAGGCAAACGGGTGGTTGCGCGATCATAGGCTTGTACATAAATCAATCCTTCTCCTATAAGTGCCAAACATGAATGCAAATCAAAGGGACTTCAAGGTTGTAACGTGGCTAGGTGTATAGATAGGAAATGGGATATATATGAAGTAGCGAAAATTTGGCCCGGTCTTTTTATTACACAAATAAACAAAATAACAACTACCAAACTAATTACTAAATACAAGACAACTAACATCCTTTCTTTTCATTTTTCATATATTTTTTTTTCTTTTCTTCTCTTCTTCTTTTTTTTTTTTTTTTGAGAAAATAACCATGCAATAAAGCATCACATATCTAAATCACATTACCACAACTACTACTAATACTACAAGGCCGGGTCAAATTGGGCAAATTTTTAGGTAAGTAGCTAGGGGCAGCAAATGATAGGCTTTTAGGCACAAAATTGGGCAACTAAATGTCCAAACCCCCGCCCCTCTCACTACCATGCTCATATATAAAACTTATGAGGTCCAACCCCCCAAATCCCACACTCGCTCACACCAACGACGAGGCTACCTAAATGCCCTTATCCTTTCCACACTCATGTCTAACTAAGGACTCAAATCGCATTCAAGCACAAGTTCTAACGCACCCCCACCCGTAGCCACTCTCATCAAAGATAAGCATTATTTATATACAAGTGTGGCTACAATTCTCACCAAGAATGAAAAAGGTATCAAGGGTTTTCGGTGCACCATTTGGGGTTAATTAAGGGTGTTCAAGTTTTCACATCGTTTCGCTTGGCTCACAATTTTTCAAAATCTTCAAAAATTCCCCCCATCCCCACACTTGGGATACATTGACCCCAATGTATGGCTTTAGGAGGCTTGATCACTAAATTCATTCAACATCACAACAAGCTTCTTCACTCAAACCACAAATTTCTTTTTGTATTTTTTTATTTTATATTTTTTTTACTTTTTTTAAACACAAATGACACCACCAACGAGCACCATCCCAAACTCAACAAAACAATCATACACCACCCAACCGCCCAACCAAAATCAAAATAAAACTACAAATATGCACAAATTATGCAAAAGAGAGAACACCACCTGACTAGTAGTAGCGCAGTCCTAGAGGTCCAAAAATGGAAGACATCATGTCATTCCATTCTCCAAATCCGAACGCGCCGCTGTTACTCCCTCCTTGTTGTTGGGCTCCCTCTTGCTGCCTCGGGTCAATCCATTGTGAGTGGTGAAGTGGTGGAGTCGGATATGAGACACTACCATCATAAGGCGGTAACGAAGCATAATCCACATGTTGTGGATCCTCAACAACCGGCCTTCCGGCATGCCAATCTGCATGCATCCTCCTCGCTTGATCGTCATGATATCTATTATTCGTTTCCACCTCTCGGGAATACACCAATGTGCGGTTCCATGACTCTTGGCGATCAAAGCTATGTTTTAACGACCGCTCTATACTTGCACTATTCCTAGTGTTTTGATCATACAACGTCCTCTCCGACCTCGACCATGTATCAAAAATAGATGCCGGAGGACGTTGACTTTCAATCACTTCTTGCATTGTACCGTTATAAGCCCAACCCGGCTCATAAGACTGTTGCGCATAATCGTAAAACATACCACAGTAACCTCCACCATGACCCCCTTGACCCACATTCAAGTTCACCCCGCCTTGCGGTTGCTCCTCATAATCTTCATCCCCGCTTGGGATCTCTGCTTCACTCTCGGGTTCATCCTCTTCACCCGGTAACAAATCTCTCGCATTCGCCTTAAGAGCTCTCCATCTTTGACCCTCGGATTTTAACTTGTGATACCGCTCTGATTGGGTATATGTCCAACCACTTCCCATTTTGTCTAACGTAAACGGTTAGTGCCTCTTTGTTACCCCTCGATCCTCCGAAGTAAGAGCTTTCTGCTGTTTCATCAACCCCGTGAGGATCCTACAATATGGGACAATGTCCCTTCCATACTTATTTCGGCATATCCATAGGTGGTGCATAATCAAATAGCGTATCGGGAAACGTGGAGACCCATGCATTAGCGAATAGAGGACAGGTACCTCCGGATATCTCACCTGTTCCTTATCTCCTCTGCGCGAAATAACATTGAGAACACAAATGGCTAGCAACAACTTAGCTTCTATCTTCAAATTCTTCCGGTATAGAATACCACTGTATGTACCGGGTAAAAATATTGCTGCCAACATATCATTCCATCGAACATGTTTCTCTGGTTTAAGCAAGAGGTCATCGAGAGTGGGAACCATGTAATCACGAGCCGGGAGACTATCATACTTCCCGAGCTTCTTCAATGTGTCAAATGACATCTCCACCGGTACCCCGTGCACCTCACCAATTAACTTCATCTGTGATGGCTTGTTAAAATTGTGACATTTCAAAGTCGCCATCCATTCTTGTATCTCGGTCATAAACAAGTTGCTTTTGTCTTTATCGAAACATTTGAGCGCCGATTCCCATCCTAACGCTCGAAATTTATCGAACACCCCAAATTGTTGAAACTCCACTTCCCGAACTTCTCGTTCACAAATGAAGGCCGCCGCCTTGTTCTTCAACTTATTCATGCTGTCATGGTAGAGTGTCGGTTGCCACTCCTCTGCTTGATCATCTAATGGACCCGAATTCCATACCGGTTTATCATGTGGATCCAACTCCATTTCTTCTTCACTCCCACTCTCGCTTTCACTTATCCGACCCACATATTGCCTTTTTCGCGGTTGTTGTTCCACTTGTTTGCCTTTCCCTTTTGATGATGACGAGCTAGATCCCGCTTTTTCTTTTGTCTTAACCATTTTCCTACACACATTAGACAAACAACGCAAGCAAACAACAACATTAGGCTCCTTTCTCCAAAACATCCCCACACTTCCTTGTTACTATGGTTGTAGATGTTAGTGAACTACAATGTATAAGTTTTTTCAAAAATTTGGGCATGGTGTCTCTACAATGTAGAAATCCCCCAAAAGTTCACTACTTACTAAACATCCTACATCTACAACCATACTCATGTTCAAGAACAATTAGCAAGTAACACTATGAACAAGCAAGTGGGTATGAACAAACATCACAATAACCTCAATCTTCACAATGCACCATCAAAATACACAAATTAAACTTCCATACCTTGTTTTGAAGATGCACAAGTGCTTGTGAAACAAGAACTCCAAAAACCCCCAAAAATTTTCGAACTAGGGTTTGAGATTCGGACCCAAAAACAGCGTTTTCTTGTAAATCTCTTGTCAAAATCAGAAACTAGGTGAAAAATTAGTCAAGATAGACTCCGATTTCACTTAGTTTGGACAAGAATCGAAGGAGTTATGGAGGTTTGAAGGTTGGGGAAGAAGATGGCTTGTGGGTCTTGAAAGAGATGAAAATAGATGGTGATAAAGAGAGTAAGATTGTGTGGCCAGGGTATACTCACGTGATATGCTTTTGTGTTTTTATTATATATATATTTTTTTATGTATAAGCCGGAACCCAAACGACGGAAAATTTTTTTTACCGTACCATAAATTACGGTCTCACCGTAAGTTACGGTGAGACCTGGACATCAATTCTGCACCGTAAACCAGTAGGTTTACGCCGTAAAGCTTCCAACTTTCTTATTTCCACCGTAAATTACGGTAATACCGTAATTTACGGTACGACCTGGGCGTTTATATTTCCACAAAAACTGAAAAAACTGAAATTTTGAGATGACTTTTTTTATATTTTTTAGTTTTTTCCGTTTTTTTATGTTTTTTAATTTTTTCAAAAACTTGTAAAAATTACCCTACCCCCTCAAAAATCCCGTGTTGTCCTCAACACAATGTTAGAGTAATTCGTGACCCGAACGTCCCCACACTTGTTTCAAACACGGATTTCGAAGAAATACGGCAATGGTGCAAATTATACAAAACAAACAAAACAAAATACTATTATGTACACTACAAACCTGGGCCTCTCATGGTTGTTCCTCATCGACCGGGCGCAAGATGTAGCCCGCTTTGTCAAGCTCCAAGTTGTTGATGTCGTTCCCCTCCAAGTATGGATTCAAGCGGTGACCGTTCACCGTTTGTTGTTTCAATGTTTGCTCATCTTGGATGTCTACATCACCAAATCTCCCAACTCTCCGAATGACATACGGACCCATCCATTTGCTTTTGAGCTTGCCCGCAAACATCTTCAATCTTGAGTTGTACAACCAAACTTTTTGCCCCACTTCAAACATTTTCTTTCTCAATTTTGCATCATGCACCTTCTTGAGTTTATCTTTATAAGCTGATGCACATTCGTACGCCTCATCCCGAATCTCTTCTATTTCACTTAATTGCAACTTCCTCAACTTCCCCGCCTCGTCATAATCCGCGTTAACCGTCTTAATCGCCCAATGTGCTCTATGCGCCAACTCCATTGGCAAGTGACAACCCTTACCATACACCATCCGGTAAGGCGTTGTGCCAATAGGAGTCTTGTAGGCCGTTCGGTATGCCCACAATGCATCGTCTAACTTGCTCGACCAATCCTTTCTATCCGTTCTTACCGTCTTCATGAGGATCTCTTTGATTTGACAGTTGGACACTTCAACTTGTCCACTTGTTTGCGGATGGTAAGGTGTGGCAACTCGGTGGTTCACGCTATACCTTTTCAATAATTTCCCGAAGTTGAAGTTCTTAAAATGCGAACCACCATCACTTATAATAACCCGCGGGATTCCGAAGCGAGAAAAGATGTGATTGAACAAATTTACAAACAACCGAATGGTCGTTTGTTCGTGTTGCAATAGCCTCAATCCACTTCGAGACATAATCTACCGCTACCAAAATATATAGGAAGCCATTCGAATTCGGAAAGGGACCCATAAAATCTATACCCCATACATCAAATATCTCAACAACCAAGATCGGTTGTAATGGCATCTCATCCCTCTTCGATATACTACCCATTTTTTGGCAATTTATACAATTTCTAGCAAATTCACATGCATCCTTGAAAATGGTGGGCCAATAAAACCCACATGAAAGAACCCGATAGCCTGTTTTATGCCCACTAAAATGACCCCCACATGCGGACGAATGGGCATGGGTCAAAATTTCCAACACTTCCGTTTCGGGCACACACCTTCGTATAACTTGATCCGGTCCAATCTTGAAGAGATCCGGTTCATCCCAAATGTATTGCTTTACTTGGACCATGAATTGTTGTCGACGCTTTTTGGTCCAATGACTTGGAATGGCACCCGTGGCTAAATAGTTGACATAATGAGCATACCACGGTGCAACGAAAGTGGAAACGGCTAGAAGTTGCTCGTCGGGAAAACTTTCATTAATTTCACTCACATCATCGGTCCCTTCCACTGGAATCCGAGACAAATGATCCGCCACTACATTCTCACTTCCCTTTTTGTCTCGGATTTCTAGATCGAACTCTTGTAGCAATAAGACCCACCGAATCAAACGAGGCTTCGCGTCCTTTTTCTCCATCAAGTACCGGACCGCGCTATGATCCGAATAAACCACCACTTTGCTCCCCCAAATATACGAGCGAAATTTATCCAAAGCATACACCACCGCTAGTAATTCCTTCTCGGTTGTGGTGTAGTTAAGTTGTGCTTCGGATAAAGTCTTACTCGCATAGTAAATCACCACCGGCTTTCTATCAACCCGTTGACCCAAAACTGCACCAATAGTGGTGTCGCTTGCATCACACATTATCTCGAACGGCTTTGACCAATCCGGTGGTTGCAAAATAGGAGCCTTGACCAAGTGTTCCTTCAAAACAGTGAAAGCTTGCATACACTCGTTAGTAAAATCAAATGGGACATCCTTTAATAACAAGTTGCATAAGGGTTTGGTGATAACACTAAAACCCTTAATGAAACGTCTATAAAAACCCGCGTGTCCCAAGAACGACCTTACACCCTTAACATTTTTCGGAGGTGGCAAAGATGATATTACCCGTATTTTTGCCTTATCCACCTCCATCCCCCTTTCAGAAATTACATGACCCAACACAATGCCCTCTTGCACCATGAAATGACTTTTCTCCCAACTTAGCACTAAATTTTTCTCAACACATCTTTTTAATACTTTTTGTAATTCGTTGAGACAAGCATCAAAACTAGTGCCAAAAATGGAGAAGTCATCCATGAATACTTCGAGCGACTCTCCAACCATGTCCGAGAAAATACTCATCATACACCGTTGGAAAGTTGTCGGAGCATTACACAAGCCAAATGGCATTCGCCTAAAGGCAAAGGTGCCATATGGACAGGTGAAGGTGGTCTTGTGTTGGTCATCCGGGTGTATGGCGATTTGGTTGTAACCCGAATACCCATCCAAAACACAGTAGTATTTTTGACCCGATAGTTTTCCAATAATCTGATCAATGAATGGTAGCGGGAAATGATCCTTAGAAGTGGCGGCATTCAATTTTCGGTAGTCAATGCATACACGCCACCCGGTAACCGGTCGGGTGGCAATTTGTTCACCACTTTCATCCTTGACTACTTGAATGTCGGCCTTCTTAGGCACAACTTGGGTGGGACTCACCCAAGCACTATCCGAAATCGGATAAATTATTCCCGCATCCAACCATTTAATTACCTCTTTCTTAACTACCTCCCGTAGGTTCGGATTCAATCGCCTTTGAGCCTCTCGTGTCGGCTTTGCATCTTCAGTGGTAATTATCTTATGCATGACAATGGATGGACTAATTCTTTTGAGGTCGGCAATCGTCCATCCAATAGCTCCCTTGTTCTCTTTTAAAACCTCCAACAATGCTTGCTCTTGTGCCAACTCCAAATTAGAGGCAATAATGACCGGTAAAGTGTCATTTTCCCCTAAAAACACGTACTTCAAGTGGCTAGGCAAGTCTTTGAGCTCCAACTTTGGCGGTGCCTCTAATGATGGTTTCGTACCCGAATCGATCTCCACCGATAGACCTTCAAATTGATGAGTCCATGGCGGTCTACCTTCTTTCAACGCCATCGCATCTTGCTTTTCCTCTTCAACCCGGAGTGTGACAACCCGAATTCGTAAGGTTAGCATTACTTATTTCCATGATTAATTAAGCTAGTATTGCTAAGATTCACCTGTCAGTCGCGTGCACGTAAACTTAAAACCCGTTGAATTATATTTGATTTTTTTTAGAGTGCACAACAATTGTTTGAATTATTTGGTTTAGTCTCACAACAGTTCACGGGCCGAATACCTCCCTCTTATCATTTGTCATACCTGGCCCAGCTCCTTGAAGCCCGATTCTGAGCAAAACCCTAAGCGGCCCACTTGTTGCAACACAAAAGGTTGTGCATGGCTCTCATGTACCTATCGTAAAGCAATATAAAATAAAAACCCTAACCCCACTTGTCTACTCTCAGCCGACAACAACCCTTTCTCCCCCTAGTTCTTGAATCCGACGATTTCTCCGGCCGACGATGGGATTCCGATGAAACCTACAGCCTTTGCTCCCTGTCTCTCCTTCACGTCGGGTGATCGGAGACTTCGGCACTCCTTGCTCCGACCATCACACACCCACAGACGGAGGAACCGTCAAAACCGGCAACCGAAACCGGGATGCAGGTGGTGACGGAGCCGACAACAACGACGACGACGGCCGGAGCGACGGCTCGTGCGAAGCAACAGCAACAGCGGGTAGTTCTCTTTTGTTTATTTTGCTTTCAACACCCTTCGGTCAGTCTGTTTTCATTTAGCGTCTTGATCTTGTCAATTTGGGAATATTGTGTGAGAATGATAATAGAAAATGGATGTTTGTTACTGCTCGTTGGTCTAGAGGTGGAAATTTGTTTAAAGATGATGTTTACTTATATGTTGATGAAAGCTACTAGATGTTGAGATTAATATAGAATGTAGGAGGTTTGTCGGGTCTTATGTTTACATAATGGATAGTCTTGTGTTGTGTTTTGTGTTTCGTGGATTACATGCTCAGATTGTAATTGTTGTTTGTGAACCTATAGGATGATTGTATAAAGTTTCAGGCCTTTATACATAACCTTATGCATGATGAATGATGATGAAACAATGATTTGGTAAACTTAGAAGAGTAACAGATTCGGATGAAGTATGTGCATGTTTAAATATGTGTATTAAAGTGGTTTTGTCCTATCTGTTGAATCATGTTATGTGAATTGGTTATTTGAAACTTTTGATAAAGAATGTACAACTAGAGGAACATAGGGTACCACACAAGTAGCAAGTCCCACACTAGTAGCCGGCCCCACCCTTCCAAAAGCCTCTGCATCGTGCACACCAAAATTTGTGTCATGATTGCACACTTAGTATGCACACTTATGATATACTACGTGATTTAAATGTAAATACGTGATACTTGCGCTACGTGTTGAATACGTGTTTATGTGCCGTTATCTGAATACAAATCTAATAAAAACATGGTAACTGTAATAGGACGTGATTGACTAAAAGAGTTTTAACAAGTATCTAATCTTACCGAGCAAATCAAAGGTGAGTTCATCTCTCTTGAGCATGCGTCCCGGTGGTTGGGACAGTCAGTGGGTATCCCGGGAAGGGATAAGTCTTTTGGGTAGAAACGGGAATGTTGGATAATATACTCATCCTATCACCTTTAAAGTCCCTCCGTGTTGTTTGGTTACTTGGAAGGTAACATGGTATTAGTTAGTAGCGCTACTTAGGTTTGGCAACCTCACCCCGTATCTGGGAGGACGGGTGTTGAACTAATGACCTAGTCATGACCAATGCTTTGATAGGAGCATTGGAGAAAGGGCAAAATAATCAGAAGCCGTCTTGTATTGGGGTATTATCAACATCGTTTTCAACATTACTTTCGGAATTAAATTCAATGGATTAACTAAACACTTGGTAACCAACGTTTTTGTAAAACTATGAACTCACCAGCGTTGTCTGATACACTTGTTGCATTCTCGCAGGTTGTTAGGCTATATGGATTTGGAACTTGCTGTCTGAAGTAGCTGGAGTGGTCATGGGTCGTGTTGATTGGATTCACTTATTGGAATATTGGTTTTCATACAATTGTTTGAGAATATTTAACGTATGGTTTTGATAACGCTTCCGCTGAACACATTGGTTTTCGTATAAACTCATGTTGGAATTTTATCATTTAATAGAGAGTTTTATTTTGAAACTTGTGAGTTCAATGTAATTAGTGGCTCATTGTCAGTTCGTCACACGCCTAACAGGGACACTCCCTAGGTGGTATTTTGGGGGTGTGACAGTTTGGTATCAGAGCCGCTGGTTATAGTGAACTTGGTTTTAAAACGTTTTCATAAAACCAGACTATAACCGAACAGTACCGAAATCGACCATGACACTCAGCTTCAGATTGCAAGGTTCGTTTTTCATTTACCTTATGCATTACGTGCCTAGCGTACACCTACTTATGACATTGCATATGGCTACACACTCAGCACTATAGTATGATTGATTACATGTAATTATTTGTCTACATTATGATGCATTGTTAGTATGGCATAACCTCTAGACTTTTGTGATCTTTACTATCTTGACAACGTTCGTTTTGCTACTCGAATCTAAGGAACCTTTTGACACAAGCTACGAGGAACTGAGATAAACATGCAAATTACATTATCATTATGGGTGCACACATAATAATAATGTGGGGTGCATGTGAGTCCCAGTGAGGCTTAGCAAGTGTGAAAGGGATTCTGACCCATTAATCGACATAACTGGGGATTCAACAATCTGTTGGAGTTATGGCGATGATTGACTTCTATTCAATCTTGATCCTTATTCTTTCCACCATTCTTGTGGATGCATGTGAATCTTTGTGTAACCTGTGATATTTTTTTTACTTGCTTATAACTTCCGTAGCGCTAGTAGAAGTTCTCATAAACCACTCAACGACTAACTGGAACAGTTAAACCCATGCGGTAGTTGATAGGCGCAACTATTAGACCGAAGATGTTCTCGAACACAATGAGCTATCATCACGGGAATCCCTCATTATTTTTCTTTTTACTCATGTAAGAAACTTAGTGAAACTAAGATTCTCATCAGAACCTGTTATCTCGATTTAAACCCTACAAGACTCTTAGTGTAAGCTCTTCGACATCAGCATATCAGCGTAGTATGAAGAATCCCTCGTACACTAATATTTTACCCCTTGCACTTAACTATAAAATTCCCTTTGACCCCATTATACTGCCTTGTGACTTATCGTTAGTCTAACCTGGTTTTCATCCTAGCATATCTAACTCTGCAAACGGATTTCCATAAGAATAGTTCCATCATTTCAAGAACGTTGGGAGATGTGGATCTTAGCTAGACAATACCCAGATGAACGTGATGACTTACACAATAATTTTACCTCTTATATCGCTAGAGTCGTTATTTCATAAGAGTTCTCTTTTTAAGCTGATCTTTTCCCTAACTTTTGCACTGGTCAATGTTTACCGTTTAATGAGATAACTAGTTATTGATCTCGACATAAATAAATCTCTCATTCCATTTTCATGGTCACACTACATCTTCAATTTTTTTTTTTACGCATAAGCATGCCTTTTGACCTTTAGTGATCACAATATTGAACTCTGAAAATGGTGATGTATTGTTATCATTACCATACCATTTTGAACGCCTTTACACGCTTTTGTAATGAAACCTCTTGGCGACATATGTGATGTCCCCAGTACACCCGTCTTAGTTCAAACCTTCAAACTTGGTTGCATACATGTTCGACTAATTGCATACTCAATTACTTACATGGATCTTAGTGAATCTATTCTTATTCGCATACGAGCAGCTCGACGACTGTAGAGAACGCTCTGATTTAACCGAGATGCTGCAGACTTAGCCAACTATCACCTTCATAGATAATTCTTCTTGCGCCAACACCTTCAAAGTAACGCTTCCATCGACTGGTACATCACTTTATTTCCATTTATACTTCTTGTTTGCGACCAGCTACATCCTCATCATCGGATTTGCTACTTTACTCATGATTCTAAAACAATTAGATGGAACAGATTGATGATAACCGCGTCTTGGTATATTCTTCGCGTCTTATCTTGTTGTGCTAAAATGAATACCATAGTTCTTGCATAACCCTGTTATACGCTAATCCTCGCTTGGCTAAATCACTCTCTACGAACGTCACTCGAGGAATGAGTCATACTTAAGATCATCAAGTGCAAGAACATAAAATAAAATTATTACTTACGTAAGGTATGCCAAGGTCAAAATTCCTTCTTGTGTGAAAGCACCATACTCATGTATAGCTTCATCGACCTCTTTGCTCCATGCTTATCTCTCTTTGACCGAAGGCTGGTCATCTACTACAACCAACTGCGACCAAAATATCACGATCAATATCAACTGAAAATCTCTTTTCCCTCTGAACGAACGAGTCAAGATGATACCAGTCTGAAATAGGGATTAATGCCTAACTTGAGTTTTCATTCAATCGATTGATTGAATTGCTTGAATCACCTGTTCCAAGAAATTATATTTTCTTTCTCGAATTCTTACATACGATGGCATCACCTTTGATCTTCGATAGGGGTGACTGCACCAGTTCTGATCGCCGGTAGCGATACCATATATAAACATATATCTCTTACACTCACTTTATCACATTCACATATTTTGCTTCGAGAAAATCTTGGTGGTGCACCCGACACACGTGATTTGAGGGTTGAGCATTTTAGCCTGTAACAAACTACCTTAACACATTTCCAGTTCGGTTTATCTCGTCGACCCTTCGTTTATGATGTACGACATTCGCCTCAATTCTGGTAAGCTCTAGATATACATTAGATACACTTACTTCGTGAAGTGTTGGCTACTTAATATACAACATCCATGATAACTAAACACTGCCTTTTTGCAAGTCCCCAAATTCGAAGGCGTATAGCTCACCCAAGTTATATTTAGTGCAACAACCCCCCCCCCGGTCGCACATGTTAAATGCATCAGGCAATGCCATACAGATGTATGACACACTCGTATTTCAACTTTTGTGAGCATCTCTTGAGCTTAGCATAACTTGTCACAACATTCTTCATTATCAAGCTCCTATTAACTCAACTTGTGTTTCTACTTAAGAGCAAGACATTTTTAGTTTAACACAATTAACACAAACTTTGTTACCACAAACACTCATTCATGCATAACACTCACGTAACGGTAATTCGGGGAATTACGGAATTACACATGGGTTGTACTCGAACGTTGATGAACAATTAGAACACTATTCCTGAACAAGTAAAGAAATATAACTTATGTGAATTTATATGTTATCTGACTTTATATGCTATGTGACTTATATATTATTTAGTGAATTTTCGTGAAACCGTATTTAACTACGTGTTTAGTGAATTATCGACAAACTCATAATTGGAGTCTAGAGTATAATATAGCCTAAATTTCGAGGACGAAATTTCTGTAACATGGGGAGGATGTGACACCCGAGCAAAATCCGCAATAATCCTAATTTCCTCACTTCACTCCTCAGTTCTTACTTGTCAAATTTCGGGACGAAATTTCTTTCAAGTTGGGGATGATGTGACAACCCGAATTCGTAAGGTTAGCATTACTTATTTCCATGATTAATTAAGCTAGTATTGCTAAGATTCACCTGTCAGTCGCGTGCACGTAAACTTAAAACCCGTTGAATTATATTTGATTTTTTTTAGAGTGCACAACAATTGTTTGAATTATTTGGTTTAGTCTCACAACAGTTCACGGGCCGAATACCTCCCTCTTATCATTTGTCATACCTGGCCCAGCTCCTTGAAGCCCGATTCTGAGCAAAACCCCAAGCGGCCCACTTGTTGCAACACAAAAGGTTGTGCATGGCTCTCATGTACCTATCGTAAAGCAATATAAAATAAAAACCCTAACCCCACTTGTCTACTCTCAGCCGACAACAACCCTTTCTCCCCCTAGTTCTTGAATCCGACGATTTCTCCGGCCGACGATGGGATTCCGATGAAACCTACAGCCTTTGCTCCCTGTCTCTCCTTCACGTCGGGTGATCGGAGACTTCGGCACTCCTTGCTCCGACCATCACACACCCACAGACGGAGGAACCGTCAAAACCGGCAACCGAAACCGGGATGCAGGTGGTGACGGAGCCGACAACAACGACGACGACGGCCGGAGCGACGGCTCGTGCGAAGCAACAGCGGGTAGTTCTCTTTTGTTTATTTTGCTTTCAACACCCTTCGGTCAGTCTGTTTTCATTTAGCGTCTTGATCTTGTCAATTTGGGAATATTGTGTGAGAATGATAATAGAAAATGGATGTTTGTTACTGCTCGTTGGTCTAGAGGTGGAAATTTGTTTAAAGATGATGTTTACTTATATGTTGATGAAAGCTACTAGATGTTGAGATTAATATAGAATGTAGGAGGTTTGTCGGGTCTTATGTTTACATAATGGATAGTCTTGTGTTGTGTTTTGTGTTTCGTGGATTACATGCTCAGATTGTAATTGTTGTTTGTGAACCTATAGGATGATTGTATAAAGTTTCAGGCCTTTATACATAACCTTATGCATGATGAATGATGATGAAACAATGATTTGGTAAACTTAGAAGAGTAACAGATTCAGATGAAGTATGTGCATGTTTAAATATGTGTATTAAAGTGGTTTTGTCCTATCTGTTGAATCATGTTATGTGAATTGGTTATTTGAAACTTTTGATAAAGAATGTACAACTAGAGGAACATAGGGTACCACACAAGTAGCAAGTCCCACACTAGTAGCCGGCCCCACCCTTCCAAAAGCCTCTGCATCGTGCACACCAAAATTTGTGTCATGATTGCACACTTAGTATGCACACTTATGATATACTACGTGATTTAAATGTAAATACGTGATACTTGCGCTACGTGTTGAATACGTGTTTATGTGCCGTTATCTGAATACAAATCTAATAAAAACATGGTAACTGTAATAGGACGTGATTGACTAAAAGAGTTTTAACAAGTATCTAATCTTACCGAGCAAATCAAAGGTGAGTTCATCTCTCTTGAGCATGCGTCCCGGTGGTTGGGACAGTCAGTGGGTATCCCGGGAAGGGATAAGTCTTTTGGGTAGAAACGGGAATGTTGGATAATATACTCATCCTATCACCTTTAAAGTCCCTCCGTGTTGTTTGGTTACTTGGAAGGTAACATGGTATTAGTTAGTAGCGCTACTTAGGTTTGGCAACCTCACCCCGTATCTGGGAGGACGGGTGTTGAACTAATGACCTAGTCATGACCAATGCTTTGATAGGAGCATTGGAGAAAGGGCAAAATAATCAGAAGCCGTCTTGTATTGGGGTATTATCAACATCGTTTTCAACATTACTTTCGGAATTAAATTCAATGGATTAACTAAACACTTGGTAACCAACGTTTTTGTAAAACTATGAACTCACCAGCGTTGTCTGATACACTTGTTGCATGCTCGCAGGTTGTTAGGCTATATGGATTTGGAACTTGCTGTCTGAAGTAGCTGGAGTGGTCATGGGTCGTGTTGATTGGATTCACTTATTGGAATATTGGTTTTCATACAATTGTTTGAGAATATTTAACGTATGGTTTTGATAACGCTTCCGCTGAACACATTGGTTTTCGTATAAACTCATGTTGGAATTTTATCATTTAATAGAGAGTTTTATTTTGAAACTTGTGAGTTCAATGTAATTAGTGGCTCATTGTCAGTTCGTCACACGCCTAACAGGGACACTCCCTAGGTGGTATTTTGGGGGTGTGACACGGAGTGCATAAGCATGTACCTGTTCAGAAAAATCACACAGGCAAATATCCAAACCATCCTCCTCATACTCATGCGGGTTGCATCCGTCAACTATATCTGCCATGAAACACTCATCAACACCATTAGCATTAGAATTGTTAGTAAAAACATTCAAACGCATTTTTCTATTGCCAAAAGCCATATCAACTGTACCAAATCTACAATCGATAATAGCATGTGCGGTGCTCAAAAATGGCCGACCCAAAATTATAGTTTGTTGTTGCTTAGGGTCCGCCGATGAGTAATCCAAGACTAAAAAGTCAACAAGGTAGTAAAACTCATCAATTTTTACAATTACATTTTGAACCATACCCCGAGGTAGCTTATGAGATATATCGGCCAAAACAACCGTTGTCTCCACCCTTGCTAACGGGCCAAAGTCATATTGGTCATATAAGCCCCCCGGTAAAATGCTAACCCCGGCTCCAAGATCTAGCAACGCCTTAGCCATTTGAAAATTACCAACTTGTATATTAATTAATGCCTTAGCCATTCAAAACCGCACTCACTTGCCCGGTTAAATCCACCCGCTTAGGCACTTTCTTTTTGTTTTGCCTTTTTTGTGTACATAATTCTTTCAAAAATTTTGCATAAGCGGGGACTTGTTTTATTGCATCGAGGAGTGGGAGATTTATTTTCACTTGTTTAAACATGTCCCACATCTCTTCTTTTTGAGGACCTCTCGACACAATAAAATTTTTCTTTCCCGGGTCAAGTAAGGCCGATGGAAACGGAACTTGACTCGGTTCACCCTCAAGTTTTTCATTCTTTTCGTTTTCACCCAAACCCGATTTTTTAACAATTGTTTCTTTTGGTTTAACCGGTGAAACTTCATCATCACTTTCATTACCCGTGACATCCTCAACTACCCCCTCAACCAATTTGGGTGACAAATTGGCTTTAAACTCTTTTCCACTTCTTAAAACACTAACATGATTAATATTAACATTACCTCGTGAAGAACCATGTGAAGGGTTTACCTTAGTGTCGCTTGGAAGTTGACCCTTACTTTTCTTCAATTCAGCCACATCGGTTGCTAATTGACCCATTTGGGTTGTTAGTGATTGGATGCTTTTGTCACGAACCTCGTCCTTTTGCATTCGAACTTCATCGAGTTGGTTCCGTTTTTGCATCTCCATTTGCATGCTCTTCAGCATCTCCATCATCTCGTTTCCACCAGAGGACCCCCCTTGTTCTTGACCCGTTTGGTATTGTTTTTGATAGCCTTGGTTGTTTCCGCCTCGGTATCCACCTTGGTTATTGTAAGATTGGCGTGAACCAAAGTTACCTTGACTACCTTGAAAGTTCGGGTTAGCTTGATTTGAAGGGTTCCCATACCGAAAATTCGGGTGGTTTCTCAACCCGGGGTGGTAGGTATTAGAGTTCATGTTGTTGTAGTTCCTACCACCTCCTCCTTGACCTTGACCTTGAACCGCATGGACCTCTTCGTATTGCCCTTCCAACATCCCTTGGCAATTTTCAGCCGCGTGACCTATTTCATTACACAAAGCATAAACATCATAAATCTGATTAGTGGTTTGAACATTACCATCATCTATGGCGAGCACTTGAGGTCGGGCAATGGCCGGTCGGGCTCTTCTTGAGGCTTGAGCTTTCCTCTTTGATGTAGTTGCCATGCTTTCCAAGAACTCCCAATCATCATTCTCATAATTTGTACCAAAAGTCCCACCGGTAATGGACATTAGATCATGTGCATCTTCGACACTCAACCCTTCATGGAAGGCATTCATCAACTCCCACAATTCAATCCCATGGTGAGGGCAATTATTTATCATCATGTTGAAGCGTTCAAACGCTTCATGAAACATCTCACCATGTTGTTGTTGGAAGCTTCTCAACCCCTTTCTTGCATCGTTAGTCTTTTGAGCGGTGTAAAACTCATCCAAGAAAGTTTGTTGCATCTCCCCCCATGTATATATGGATGCCGAAGGTAACGTGTAGAACCATTTCTTCGCCTTATCTTCCAAAGAAAATTGGAATAATACCAATTTGATGTCATCGGCCGAGAACCCTTGACTCCCAAGAGTATTACAAATCGAATCATAAGCCTCTAAGTGAAAGTAAGGCTCCTCCGTTGCTAACCCCTTGTACTTTGGTAAACTTTGCAAAGAGTTGGTCCTCACTTCAAATGTTCTCCCTTGATCATTGTGAGGAATAACTACCGGTGAAGGGTTTTGAGTGATTACCGGCCGAAAATTTGCTTCGATGCCCCTCACATTTTCTCTAAGGTGTCTCCTTGGTACACCAAACCTACCCCTTGGGCGAATAGGACCCATTGGCCTTGGTACATGCCCTTGTGGTGCATTTGGTTGTTGAAATTGCTGTTGCGGCATCGGTGGGCGTTGAATTGGCCTTTGGACTTGTTGAACATTAGGTTGTACATTTTGTGGCCGAATTTGTTGCAATGGGATAGGATGTTGCATTGGTGGCCCTTGTGGTCTTGGCCGAATGTGTTGTGGTATGAGTTGTTGTTGTGGCATTCCACCAACACTTGCCATCCCTTGAGATTGACTTTGAACATATCCAAATTCTCCTTGATCACCATAACCCCCATAAAAATATCCATCCTCATCATAACCCTCAAATTCTTCAAACCCTTCATCATACCCATCTCCTTGAATTCCTGACGATTGCCCAAATGGAATGTTTGAATATTGAAAACCAGCTTGGTTCGATGGTCTAAATGTTGAAGCATGAACAATCGTTGAGTTTGGTCCTATGGTATGACCTGAATATGATGGACCCGCACCCGGAAAGAAATGGGATAATGGTGGTATAGTAGTAGAAGGGTTAAATGTGATGGTTGGTTCTTCTTGGGTAGTAATGGGTTGTGTGGTGTTGGTTGATGTAACATTTTGGATTGTAATGGGTTCGGTAATGTTTGGTGGAAGGGTGGTATTTGGTGACGGTTGTGTGGAAGTAGGTATAAATGATGAGGTCGTTTGACCCGTTGTAGGTGGAATTTGTGAATCGGCCATGATGTTTCTTGGTGTAATTGGTGAAGTGGGTGAACCAATGATTCGGTTTTCTCGTAATAAAACCCTGTTTTGCCTTAGCGTTCTTTCGATTTCCGGATCAAATGACAATGGTGACGCTTTGTGAGAGCCTCTAGTATGCATGCACCTGTAGAACATGCACACTAAACACACCAGTGTAAACCCAAAAATAACAAAACAAAACTAATAACTTGACACACGTTGCGCACTACTCCCCGGCAACGGCGCCAAAATTTGACGTGATGTCGTAGGTACACGCAAATTTAATCCCAAAAACAACTATAGATAGCGGTAAGAGGGTATCGAACTCAGGGAGTATGTGGAAAGTATGTTAATTGTATAGCTTTGCAATTAAACTACAATTACCTAAAATGCAGAAATTAAAATTCAAGATTTGATTGTTTGGTTTAGAAAACTAAATTAATAACTAAGAGCAAATTGAAATTGGTTGTTTAACATATTAGGAAAACAATGACCATCTTAGGATTCAGTTTCTTTAAACAATTGTGTGTAATTCCAACTAGAAAGAGTTACATAGACATAACTCGTGTATAGATAATTGAAGTGATAAAAGGGAACAAAGTACTCGGATTATATAAACGCGAGGTTGTTTCCCGATGACCAATTAATCAATAACCAACCCTAACCCTTCCCGTGATATCTCGATTGCCAACGGCACCAAGAACGTACGATCGAGACTAGAAATTGCACTATCAATTAACATGCTACAAGCAATTATGCATACACCATGATAAACAAGCAAACACAAGTTATCATTCTAGAAATTCAGAATTAAACACACAAAAGTTCAAGAGAAACCTGCACCTAAGATGATCACCGAAAGTTTTAGCCACACATAGCTTGGTGAATCATCATAGCATAAAGTTTAATGTTCATACGGATCGACAACACAAACGAAATGTTTAGATAATGTTTACAACCAAGCAAGATCACCAAAATCGCCCCTAACAAGCTCCCAAAAACGTCCAATGATGAGAATGATGAAAAGACACCATCAAAACTCACTTAATGTGGCAGTTACACAAATTCCGTCAGTTCCACCGTAAATTACGGTATCACCGTAATTTACGGTGAGTTTCAAATTGTTACGGTATAAAGAGACTGCTTTACGGTGGAAGCCAAATGAATTTCAGGTCCACCGTAAATTACGGTGGGACCGTAATTTACGGTGGCAGCCTGAGTTTTATGTTTTGTTCATCTTTTGCTCCGCATCTCAACCCGTTCGACTCGAAAGCTTCCAAAGCTGCACTTTTCCTTCATTTGAGCCGCTAAACCGTACCTGAGACATAGACAACAGTAGTTATCTAATTCAAGATAATTACGTACATAAATGAGGGATAAACTTGTCTTTTAGCATTACAAAGGGTTGTCCAATGGACCACCCGTCAAGGGTCAGCTCATGACCCAGAGGAGCACCACTCATAACCGGCTGAGATGAAAAGAGAGGACGTGTTGTGGGGTTTGCCACTGTAGACAAATATGGAATAGGGTTTGGTGGATTACTGGGACCGGCTTCATTCCTGGTTGTAAAAGGTGGAATGGGAGGTCCGGGAGACAGCGTTTGTTCAGGTTCATCATAGTCTAGACGAATCCTCACTCCCTTATCCTTCTCTTTGTTCACATATTGGTTGAGGAGAAACCTCAACTCAAGGAAATTGTTGGTAACCCCCTCGGGGGTAAGCTCAATATGCGTCGGAGTGTCAGAGACGCCAACATTAGGGGAAGGAACTCCAGATCTGGAAGGAGTTGGAGTGTTAAAGGTAAGAAACTCGGGTGTGCTCCCCGGAGTTGAGAAAGAGGTTGGTATAGCCACATGAGCTTGGCTGCTACCCGGGGTTGAAGTGTTTGGAACCTGATTTACTTCACCCGGGGATCCACTTTCAGACATGGTGATTTCAAGAGAGAAGAGCTACACTACTAGGTCTTTTTGAGGAGAAATAGCGGCGTAGCCCCACGGTGGGCGCCAACTTGTTGATGCAACAAATAATAGACCAAATGTAGTAACGAGGATGGTTAGGCAGAAGGGTTAAAGGGTTTAACCTTGCCTAACGCAGGTCGTGGGGTCCCCCCACGTTTGCAAGACGTGGAAGGAGGTTCACTAGTTTGTTTTTGTTGTTTGAAGATCCTATTCTGATGTGTGTTCAGAAAAGGATGAAGAAACAAAAAGAATAAGTGTGAATTAGATGTGAATGAGAGCAACTTGCATGAAGCAAGTACACGATGTGAAGGACAAAAGTTTAAGGAAACAAGTCTGATCCGGAATGTCCTCACTCAGTAAATGAAGTGTCAATTATATAGGAGAAGATGTCTCCCAAAGAAGAGTGCTTTTGACTAGTGACCTCACTTGCAGTGAAGGGCTTACCCTTTCGGGGGTTGAAGCCTTTTGTCCCCCGGATAATAGCATGTGTTCTGCTGACCTACATTGCTTTTACGGCTGGTGGGTTGGTGAAGCAATCCAGGGATGTGACTGGTTACTGTTCCCGTATTGCTTTTCCTCACCTCACAGCTTTTTAACCTTCGAACCATTTAACCTTTCGGACGTGTGTGTATTTAAATCATTTTATTTGATCATGGGCTACCCCCGTTATCAATTTTTATGGAGGATATTGTAGGGTTGATTATTTATGTGTTGCGTTTGAGGGTCTCTCTACTAGGGCCTAACAAATCTAACACGATGTTTGATAGAAGTAACCCAATTCCTGAAGAAATAGGTGACGTGATTGTAGGAGGCGAAGCCATTTATAAAAACATAAGGGTGGTTACTATGGTGTTAGTTGGTAACCCGTTAAAGGATCCATTGGTATCAATAGTCGTAGCTAACTAGCTATAGACCTTTTGTCAATGTGAAAAGTCCAATCGCTTATATTATTTCTTACTTGACAAGGAATAGGTACATTTGATGATTATGTGCCACATTAAGATAAAGAGCATGAAGCCATAATGTTAAAGGTGAAAAAAGAAGTTACCATGATGGAGAATCATGAAGTCAATGCAACAAATGATGAACGAAAAATGACAAAGAAGTCAATGGCATCGGGTTATGTTCCTATGGTGGAGGATACTAAGGCTATACGGTATGGGGATCGGCTTTGGACCGCTACCGTCGCCGATCCAACCTCCATGCCGCCCCCCTCCGTCTTCATCCCCTCACCGTCTTCATCGTCGACATACCGACGTCCAGGACGATCCAAATGGTGGGCCCCCTTTTGTTTGTTTGTGAATGGGATTTGTACATTAAGCTTTAATACTTGTACATAATTTTGTAGGGTAGGATCATCTAGGACCATCCTCCCATACCCTCTAGTTTAGTGGGATGTACCATCCTTAGGAGTACTATGACGTGACGCCTACGTGGTGGATCATTCTCCCTTGGAGGACCATCACCATACCCTCTAGCCTAAGAGATCAACAAAATTGATAATAGATGAGAGTATGAAACCAAGGCCATAAATAGATCTATGGACTTGATGTCGAGTTCTATTTTTAGTGAGGGAGATTGACACGGAACTGATAACTCGAATGGGCAACTCATGTGTTGGTTATTGCGAATGCGAAAGAAAGATAAAGAAATAGAAACATGTTCTACTCGTATAAAACATAAATGAAGCTTTTTTTTTAATTAACTTTATTTTGAATAGTTGTATTTTTTTTCTTATTTATGGGAAAACTTCATGTGATAGTATCAACATTTTATACGTGTTCCACGAATGCCAAGGTTTTTTTTCCTCTAAAGTCACTCAACTTTCGTTAGGTGTTCGAATTCTATGTATTTTTATAACAGAAGATTTTTTATTTTGTTAAAACTAGGTGAGACAAATGAAACATATTTGAATCTTGGTTACTAACAAGTAATTTTTTCATAGTTACTTAAGGCAGGAAGTAATATTGAAGGAAAAATAAATACTAAATAGTAAGCACGGTATGATTTCAAGGTTGTTAAATTTTAGTTGAATTAAAAAAAAAAAAAAAAAAAAAAAAAAAAAAAAAAAACACCTTAAATTCACTTTTGTAATTGGACTTACATTTTTTTCCCGTAATATTCTGAGTCTAAAGGACTTGCATTTTGATCATATTGTAATTGTAGATGATGAATTGTTCTACAATATTCTGAGACTTAAGGACTTACATTTTGATCAAATTGTAGATGATGAATTGTTAGTACCATATTTAGGAGGTGATTCAAGGTAAAAGAAGCATCACTCACTATTTAGTAAGTGTTCTTCATGGTATTATTGGTAGAAATATGGTAAAATTTTGGTATGATATATGCGAGTGTCGATGATTTACTGTAGCATACTTTTATTGCATCATCTTCACTAATCCACCATATTGTAAAAAATAATATAATCCTAATATCGTTATTTAAAAAAAACCTTAATTAGTACAAGATAAAGACAATTTGAAAAGCCGCCACACACGAATAGAAAGTGTGGACAAGAGATGCCCAACCATACGCCAAGCAGATATTAATTATATCTAATATTGTCTTTGCTACATCATCTTGGATATTCTAGCTTTCTTGTAAAATCTGTACGGACACATGGTAGACCCCTTTTTAATTACATACGTGTTTATAAGAAATAAAGAAAAAATAGATCAAAACTTAAAGTTCACTTCGTATCTCCACTTAATTATGTAAAGAATTCAGTTAAAATTGCATATTTAAAACATGTAGAATTTGTCAAATGTTCATATGTGTAACTGATGAGAATTTGTAAAATATCAAAGTTTCTAAACTGAAAATCATCACTCAAGTCATAATCAAAATCCAAACCCGAAACCCTAAATTAGAATCATGATAACTTTACAACTAAAATCGATATAAAGATCCAAACATGAAAAGAGGATAAACCAATCTCACACAATCTAGAGAAAGAAGATGTACACAACAAATGTACGATTTAAAACAATCATTGAATCAACAAGTACTTAACTAACCCCCAAAACGATGTCGGCTAACTTCTATATGATATAAAATGTATATGCTTGCTTAATAATAACGAGAAAATATATTGACCAAAAGAAATCACCAACAGTCATAACTTAAATTCATGACCATCATATTATATATAATTATTTTGAAAAAATTATTCCAATAGAAACCCTACTATAAGTTTAAGACTTAGGGTACATGGTATAGTAGCGGGGAGTTTGGTGTTTGACTTGAGCTCACCGATCGGTGACTATACCGAGTGGATGAGAGTGTTCGGTGAATTGAAGAGAGAGTGTGGAAATCCGTGAGTGTTTACCGAAATGGGTGAGAGAGAGTGATTGAGAAAATGGTGGGTCCCAACCCCTTTTAACCAATCACAATTTTTTTATTTTTTAACCTACTCAAACACCCTAGGATGATTGACCATACCCCCTGATTGAGTGCAAAATAGAAAGTGGAATGGTGAGTTGACATTACATAATATTATTGGGTAGGATTTCACTCAAACACCCTAGGATTATTGACCCCCTCCACCCTTAGAAAGTCATCATTCAAAAAGAGTTTCAGTCACACTATATATGCAACGATTCAAACACCAATAACTATATATCTTTAACCTAGCTACCTTAGAGATGAAACACGTTACCACACACTTTTTTTTAGATATATCTCTCAAAGGTTTTATTAAATAATACATGAATCCAACCATAAGGATTAATTAAGGGCTGCTTTTATTTGTGCCCTAGCAATCAAGACCCGAACTCAGAAGGCAACAGTGGGGAAAAACCATCAAGCATCTGTGGGGTGATGATAAAATCATCAGTCACTGCTTGATCTTCTCGACAACGTGATTCATAACAAAGATCTGATCTAGTAGCATGACTACGATGCCACGTCTGTTGATGATGCACCCCACCAGTGCCAAAACCTACTTCTGCTTCTGCGTTGTCATCGTCTTCTTGGTCATCGAGGTTATCTTTGTTCACGATTCCGGGGAGTTCATGCGAAGAAGGCGGGGAGGTGGCGTATCTGCCTGTAAGTTGTTGGACCACAGCTCGGAATTCAGATGGGGAGGCCTTGATTTTCATAGGGTTAGAGATGTAAACAACTTTAACTGGTGCTTTCTTGCTGGTTTTTTGTGCTCTTTTTTCATGTTTTGCAGTCGGTTGCTTCTCCATTTTTGTTCAAGGTTTGTAAACTAAAATAGAAAGAGATAGAAATTGGCAGGTTACATGTGATGGTTGGTAGAAAGAAGGGAAATATGTGAAGGAGGAAGGAGAGTTGTGGCTCCAAGCATCCAACCTATATATATATATATATATATATATATATATATATATATATAATATTATATGATATTACCTATTGAATATGTTATTACTTATATTAGATCATATTACAGATATTACATATTTGTAATAACAGGATAACATAAAATTGTATGTACGTAATCGTTCATGTTACATGTGATGTAATTACAAAAATGTTAACATTACGTATATTTAATTAGTGTGAGAATTATGATAAAACTACTTAAATATTGAGAAAAGTAGAAAAAGTATAAAAAATTTAATTTTTTTCTTTATAAGTCTAGTATTTTTAAGATTAAAAAAATTGAAAAAAATAAATAAATTAGTATTACACATGTGCAACATATTTTAGCTCTATGTGGTGTTTGTTTTTCTAAGAAAGGTCTGTTCAGACTCTTCCATTTGCGCTGCGCAGACATTGTCATCTGCAGACTTTTTGTTTTTTCGAAGACGTTTTATTAAAAACGTCTGCGCAAACTCTTCTTGGTGCATACTTGACCCAACCACTTCTAAAATATTCTAAGGTCTACGGAGGGTTAAACACCACCACCCACCACAACCGTCCACCCCCACCACGGTCCATCACCACCACCGTCCACCACCCACCACCCACCACCACCTCCACCCACCGTCCACCACCCACCACCACCGTCCACCACTAGCACCACCGTCGATACACCACCAGTTTATTTTAGAAGTCTATCTACGTTAAAAAAAACAGTCTTCTTCTTAAAGACTTCTTCTACAGATATCTGCAGATGTGGTCCGCAGACTGCATACATTTTACCTCCTATAAAAACAAACATTACCTTGGGTTTTAGGTTTTCGTTTTAAATTAGCTTTTAGAGTTAAGTTTTTGAGAGGTTTGGGTTTAGGGATTAGTTTTTAGGTGGGGGAGGGGGTTAGGTTTTTGGGAGGTTTAAGTTTAGGGGTTTAGTTTTTTTTTTTCCCCTTATGGGGAGGGGGTTTATGGGTTTAGGTTTTCTCGTCGTGTTACACATGTGTAGTACTATTTTTTCAATTTTTTTATTTTAAAAATGTGGATTTACAGCAAAAAAAACAATGTTTAAAAAATTGACGAGTTTTTAAGCTCTATTGGGTAGTTTTTTTAGTTTTCACATTTAAATGAGTTTTTTGATGATTCATCCCCGATATAATTATTAATTAATTAATTAATTCAATATCTACAAAGCCCGTGAGCGGTAATAGTGCTTGTCGTCTATTGGGTTAAATGGGCAGCAAAGGGAATAGTGCCAGACAGCTGCTGGTATTCCCCTATTGGCCCAACAAATTTACGATTTTATCCCGCTTTAAAATTATGATTTTGCCATCAGTTCAAAGTTATGTTTTACCCCCACTTAAAAATAAATTTACGCTTTCGCTCCCAGCTAAATATTTCAATTTTGCACTCGGTTCAAAATTATGATTTTGCCCCGTTTAAATTTACAGTTTTGCCATTAGTTTTTTTCCCTTCAAAATACAATTTTGCCATCAGTTCAAAATTATGTTTTTACCCCTACTTAAAAATAAATTTACGATTTTGCCCCGTATAAATTTATAGTTTTGCCATTAGTTTTTTCTCACAGCCATGTTACGATTTTGCTCTCAACTTAAATTTACATTTTGTCCATCGTTTTTGTTTGGTTTCATGGTGAAATCACAATTTTGCCCCCAGTGTAAAATTACAGTCATGCCGGCAGCTTCCTGGCACTCTCCCATTGGTCCATTTAATTTACGATTATATCCCTGAATTAAAATTATGATTTCACTCTCAGTTAAAAATTACAATTTTTCCATCGTTTTAGTTTTTTTAGAAAACTATAAAGGTTTTTTGTTTTAATTTGTTTACTCGATTTAATTTTTTTTTTCGTGTCAATGAGCTGCCTAACACTGGCTAATTAGTCCTGATACAGTTTTGCCCTAAGCCCAAAATTACGATCTTATCATCATTTTTGTTATTTTTTTTCCTAGCAAAATTATAGTAGTGTTTTTTTAATTGATTGAGAATTATTCAGTCAGCGCCCCGCAATACGAGCGGGCCTTCAGCTAGTTATAATACATTAAGCAACTTGGGTGAATAGTAATTTCACCCTTTGACTATTTTTTTTTATTTTTTTGCGTGTTTGTTTCTTTATACTTTTATCCTTCAACTTTCTGTATTCCACTTACAACCCCTTAACTTTCTAAAGAATTTGTAATCAAGTTTTATGTATTTATTCTTATATAAGTGTCGGTATAAATCTAAGTTGATTTACGTTTCGAAGTAATTTTTTTACGAAAAATAAGTTGAGTCAAATGTAATATGTTCTTATGTTTATTATTATGTACGTTTTCTATTGATTTAAGTTGCGACGTGAATATTCTTCGGAAATATGTCGGGTCAAATATAATAAGCTTCGTGCTTATTTTTATGTTTATTTTCAGTTGTTCTATGTTTTGATGTAAATTACAATTAGCAAGTTGTGTGAATAGTGTTTTCATTCTATTGGTTTTTTTTTTAATTTTTTTCTTGAGTTTTATTTCTGAACTTTATTATTTTTATTTTGTTTAGTATTTTAGTTTTACGTTCCTTTTTCATTAAAGTTATATTTAAGATAGCATTTACGTTTTCATTTACAATTAATTTAAGATCAATCCGTCCCGCTGTCAAATTTAAATTTATCTTTATGGTTTCAAGTCGATATAAAACATGTGTCGATATTTTTTTAAGCATATTTCTTTCGATTGCTATACAGAACCTAATTAGATATTGATTGAAACCTCGTAGCGTAGCGCAGGTGATCTTACTAGCTCATTTCATATATGTTATAATATTTGCTTATATTTTTTAATATAACAAGACTATATTCTAATTAAAAATAAAAAAATCTTTTAATTAGTGTAAATTATATATATATATATATATATATATATATATATAATATATTATATATCAAAACATAGCATCGTTAAGACGTAGCTTTTAGAATTTTAAATTTTGCCACTAAAGATTTAGAAATTGCAAAGAACTCCTTTGAGTGGCATTGCATTTTGTAGACATTTTGCGAGTGAGTTCTATTTAATTGTCATATCTAATTAAATAATTTTATGTAATATTTGATGTTTTATAAATCAATCAAAATTTTTCATGAATCTAAGCGTGTAACATGAATTGAAATTTCTT
The DNA here is from genome assembly GCF_002127325.2 of Helianthus annuus. Classification (NCBI taxonomy): domain Eukaryota; kingdom Viridiplantae; phylum Streptophyta; class Magnoliopsida; order Asterales; family Asteraceae; genus Helianthus; species Helianthus annuus. The sequence goes on along the minus strand of NC_035433.2, from coordinate 50,574,830 downwards.
TACTTAGAAATAAGTTATTGATGTGGCTTTACGGATCATTTGGTAATATTACTAATATGGCATAAATAGTCTCCAACAATTACTTGATGGTAGTAATTGTAAATAATGATTAGTTCAGGGGCAATTATGATTTCTTTTTAGGTACCATTAATAGAGAACAAATAAAGTTTTTATAACGGATCACTATTCATGACCTTTATTCATTGATATTTATATATGGATGATAAGTAACTATAATCATCCATTCAAGTAAGTATCTCTAACTCAGTATCTATATTTACATTATGATTGAATAAACATGGTTAAGTTCTATAATTTTAACCCATGTTTAAAGATATAATCAACATGTGATATCAAAGCGATGTTAATTATATTAATCTGATCATGTTAATGTGTTCGTTGTTTTGTTTTCGCTCGCAAGTATATTGACAAATCAATTTTATGGAATAATCATTAAAAATTGTTTTCTATGGTCAAGGAATCAGCTTTTCTAGTTGGATCTTAAAAATTGGCAAGATAAAATCAATTTAGTTTTTAGTCTAAGCAACGTTTTGGTTGCATTTCGTGATTTTAATTTATGAATCAATTCTTTTAATATTCGCATAAATAATTGATTGGAATGATTTTGCTTATCAATTATTAAATGTTAATAAATATTTGTCTTCATACGATTATGATTATCGGCAATTTTAGTTCTTGATAAATCTCACTTTTCACATTTCACAATTTTGTTTGGTGATCCGTTATTGTCTCTTACGTTTCATTATGACTGCTGGAATGAAATCACAAACAAAATCTTTTTTTTTTTTAGTTTTACTCATTGCGTTTGACCTTCAGACTTTTGGTTTTGTATTCCTATGAAGTGAGTGGGGATATAATTTTATGATTAAAAAAGAGCTTAACGATGGGTTTAAATAAAATAATGGGTTCAAAGTGAACCAATGGGTTTCATTGTTAAGACTTTTACTTGAGGCAACGTAATTTTGTGACTAAAAATAATATCACTAGTCACATATATTTATGTTATGCCCATTAATGTCACATGATATACTGAATTAATTTATGTTTTCGTATGACTCATGTGAATTATATATTAGGCTTTCACATGTGATATATTTTGTATAAATTATTTTGAACAAATTTTGCTTATTGTCTATGCGAAAATATGTAACTTTTGCATGTTTTATTTTGAAAGCCTTATTTTATTATGTTTCGTGTGACCGTAACGGGTGCATGGCCTAACTTTCGTATGGTCATTACTTGTAAATGTCCCAACTTTAATTTAAGCCACTTTATGTAATTATGTGTATTGTTGAACAACCCAAATGCTGTTAATTTGACGTAGACATAGTAAATTATTAAGATAATTTATATAAATATTTCATTTCTGGCCCAAAGGAGTTATGTTATATTTATGTGCTTTTATGTATGTTCATAATACATGAATTGTGGTCAAAGCCAAAGCGAAACCAAAGTTCATGTAGAACATTAAGACATTCTATATTTATGTGTATTCATAATATATATGAATTTTGGTCAAAGCCAAAGCGAGACCAAAGTTCATATAGAACACTGAAGATGGTCTATTACGTATATTGTTCATAATACTTAAATTTTGGTCAAAGCCAACGTAAATCCAAAATTTAGGTAGAATATTAAGGCAAGTTTTATTGTTTTACATCATTCATAATGTCTGACTTTTGGTCAAAGCCAAAGCGAAGCCAAAATTCAGGCATAACATTAAGTTGGTTTTTATTTACGTATGTTCAAAATACATGAATTTTGGTCAAAGCCAAAGCGGAGCAAAATTTATGTAGGACATTAAGACAATCATTTATTTATGTACGTTCATAATGCCTGAATTTTGGTCAAAGCCAAAATGAAGCCAAAATTAAGGTGGAACCTTAAGTTAGTTTGTTATTTTGGTGTTATAGTAGACTATTTCTTCAATAATATAATTTTGTCTGCCTTACATGATTATAATGTAAATCACTCCAAGTATTTCTTTAAGTTTGTATCTTATCTATTTCATCCACTCTAATTTCAAAAACTTAAGATGTTTCGCTTACTAAAGAGTTTCTATAAAATTTGCTCTTATTTGGATTGTTGATTACTGATTAAGACATGACAATCCCCCTGCTCTTTTCTGATAAAAGTATTACGAAAGAAAATTAGAGCATGACTAGTGGGATACGTTAACAATTATATCTCTTATGTTAATTAAGAACTCGCCTAGTTATTGCTATCATGGGAGCTATTCCAGATTCTAAATTTCCTAAGATTAATCTGTTTTCTTTGGAAGATTTAAAATAACTCATAAGACGCATGCATTACTCTAGATTCTAACCTTAAAGTTCATTGGCATCTGTGAATACATTATGATGTACAATACCATGACCCATAATTTAAGGGTTTACACATGGAAATCAGTACACTTTTTCAGTGCATTACAAATCACTTTTCCACTAATACTATAAGTTGCTTTAAGAATCAACTATACCACCTAGAAGTACCAAAGGAAAATGAGTGAGTTGATTAGCAACAATTGTATTGGAAAATGAATGCTTGAAACTGGAAATTAGATCTTGTTCATCTCACCGCTACTAAACCTAAAAGGGGGATACTTTTAAGATTCCGAGAGATAGTGTACAAGTACTACTTCCAGCTATAAGTTTCTTCAATGGAACAATGGCTAAGATAAGTAGTCAAATATCTATGATATTTAAGTCTGCTAATGAAAATATTCAAATTAACACATGATGGTTGACTCTAGTTCTATGTGTTTCCTAACCAAACATCAACAAATACTTAAGATGAGAGTAAGTGGCCAAATTTAATGTTAAGACTATAGGAACCATAATAAAATGTTTTATAATTGGTCTTCATGATAACTTATATATTCTGTAAATTATTTTGATTTTAGTATCAATACGAAAGCTACATTATGACAGTTGTGAGGTTTGAATGGTCAAGACAAAGTCATTCTTACCTTAAACTCTCATATTATTTGTCATCACAATCTGAATAGAAACATTATAAGATAGAACTAGATGATACTACACTTTTCCACAACCTTTTGTTATCATGAAAATGAAAATTTAACAACACAAAAATGAGACCTACAAACTTCATCCACTGAGAACAAGATTCATGAGAAATCATGACCAGGTTAATAAAGGATGAAATGTAATCAAATCTTATTCTTAGTGACTTACGATCATGTGTTAAAAGCCTTAATATTTAAATGGCTAAGGGAATAAATCAATTTTCATCAGAAATTATATTTCATTGAACCTATCCTAAAATGTTCAATCCTAAAATGAAATATTCAGACATAATTTATTTATCATTTTAAATAATATTTACTTGTATCTAATATGTCTCCTATGGGTCAAGGTATTAAAAAAAATGAATTCATATATGCTATAGTTCCCGCCCTTGGTTTCTTATAACGCCTGGACATTGAGGAAATCAAGTCTAACATATATGATAGGTTTCCACAACACGTAGATCACTGAAACTTATCTTGTGGCATTTCTAGAGATCTAAAAGGTTAGTGGGAGCATTGAGGGTCTTAATCTTAACTTACGAGAGTTGTAAGAGGTAGGGGAGCGAAAACTTGTTATTACCTAAATTTATAGATCGGTAACGGGTACAAGTTGTCAAATGGCATTTTTATCATAGTTAGTTTGCATGGAAAAAATTAAATCCACAATACGTCACGTGGAGTTTGTTGGAAGCTATGAATAAGTGTTAGTTGGACTTGGTAATGGGTTGACCGAATTGCAAGGAAGTTTAAGTTGGTGGGAGAGAGGGTTATAGCTTTTGCGATACTTTTAAGCAGAATAAGTATTTGTTTGTTTCATTTTATTGGCTATATAAGCTAGTTTATAGTTTTATTTTCATTCACCACTTGTAAAATCTCAAAATTCAATATACAAAAACTTGTCGCAAGTGTGTTTAGTGTGTGTATAACTGAGGCCAGCACCAACATTTAGTTATAAAATCCAATAAAATCTCACAAACAAGTTTCTCACTCTTGATCTCATTGAATAACTTAAATTGATAATAAAAATATTGATTTAACTATTTTTTAACATGAGAAATTTGTTAATTTATAAGAATTTTTTTCTTTTCTTATCTCACTCTCAGGTTCATCTCAGATATTGTTTTGATCATTGTGATATAGTAAAAAATGATGAAGCTTGAAATCGATTCAAAAAAACTGAGTTCAGAACTCAAAATTCAGTTTGGATTATCAATCCTTATCCGATTGTAACAGAATTCAAAGAAAAAATAATCCAGGTTTTAATTAACCCATCTAAAAAAATCATATAAGAATAATGTTATGAAATCACACATTTATTTGCATATTCTCTTAAGAAATTGTTTAAAATTCACTTTATACATCTTTACATACCGACAGAACCGAACCTTGTTAAGGCTGACATACATTATTACGTATTTCATGTTCGTCATAATAGATAATATGATGCCACTAAATGTTAGCCTTGTAGTAACGTATTAATTGTATGTTGAAATCAAATTAAGTAGCACAGGGAAAAGAAATGAAAATAACACATCGACTCGAAATTAGGTGCTCCTAGAATACCTGTATCATTATATAATTTCTTATTTTTTTTATTTAGTGTTCCTCAGTATAGTACAATCTTAGGGTCACCATCACTACTAGAAAATCCAAAATTTTCTACACCGTTTTTCGTAGGAAATGCGTCACAAATCGCGATTTCTGACAAATTTTTGACAAAATGTATATGTAGGAAAACCCCTGGTAGGAAACTGTTTTGTTACGCATTTCCTACGCAACTTACTTCGCATTTCTGACCAAAATTTGGTGTCGAAAATTCCTACGCATTTTCTATGCATTATTACGATTATTATTAATAATAATATAATTATTACTTTTAGTTTTGTTACGCAATTCCGTCACAATTTTCTGACGCATTTCTGACACTCTCCTTTTTGACGGATTTTCGACTCTCTCCTTTCTGACGCATTTCTAACACTCCTTTCCTACGCATTTCTTGTTAATGCACTTTGGGTGATAAGTGCATACCTTCCAATTGTTAGGGTCTTTATTGTACATGTCTTGAAACTTAGTCCAAGGTTTATCCTTGGACATTTTGTCCAAGTTTATGTCTAGACTTTTGTCAGGGGTTGTGTTTAGGCAAAAGTCAGGGTTTTTGTGTAGTTTGTTTTGTCCGGGCTTCTAGTATGCCATGGAGTCCATGGTTTGTCTTGTATGGGCTTTGGGCCCTTGTCTCCGGACAATGTGTTGTCCGGAGTTTGTCTTGTATATATACCTTTATGTGGAATAGACAAGACGGCGATTCTGTGTGAAATTCTGTGCACCTTTCTAACCCTAATAATTGTGTGTGTGTTTTATCTGGCGGCTACTGTGTGTGACGTCATCCATCTTCCTCATCAAGAATACTCTGTGTATTCTTGATTTTTCTCACAGATCTTTGCATTCTAGTGTTTCATCTACAGTGGTTGATCATCAGGTGGATTCCACACACCTGTTGGTTGCATTAGCTGAGTGAGATCTTGGATTAGGAGGCCTTACAAGTGGTATCAGAGCAGTGTGCTCATACTACTGTAGGTGTTTCTTAGTTTGAAGGTTTTTGTGAGAAAAGATCAAACTTTGATAGGGTTTAGTGAGTGTTTATTGAGTTTTTGTGATTTATTCTTGATTCCTCATTCATTTCTAGTGATTTGGTGATGGATTTTGTAGTTTAGTGATTTTTAGTGTTGATCTTCATCTGGGTCTTTTACAAAGTCTTCATGGCATTCATACTGTGTTTTGGAGATTTTTGAAAGATTCCTTGTTTGATCTTCAAAAATCTTGTGGTGTTTTAATTCTGTGTTTGTGTTTCCGGGGTATTGGCGAACTAGTGTGAAGTCACACTATGGAGATAATCCGGAAGCTGGTTCTAAGCTTGTCCGAGTTTCAAACTTGGTCCGAATTTTCCTTTTCGGTATAATTGGTCCAAGTTTACCTCTATAGCTTTAGTCCGAGTGTGTTATATAGTCTGAGTTTCTTATAAAGGTTTAAGTCCAAGTTTAAGGGTCCAAGTTTAGGTGTCCAAGTTTAGGTGACCAAGTTTAGGTGTCCAAGTTTAAGTGTCCAAGTTTAAGTGTCCAAGTTTAAGTGTCCAAGTTTAGGTCCAAGTTTAGTATTTAAGTGAGTCCGAGTTTTATATCTTCAGTACACTTGACCGAGTAAGTATTTGTTTTTAATAGGTCCCGGTTTAAAGTTCTTAGTCCCAGTTTTGTTTTTCTTTAAAGAGAGTCCGAGCTTAATTCCTAACAATGTAGTGTCCGAGTTTTTTTGTTTGTGTTCCATTTCAGGTGGTGATCCGGGTTCAACACTCTGATAATTTCTCAGACATTGCACTCCGTGTTTTTCTTTCTGGGTTTTGGACTTAGAAAACTCTCCCAGTGACTATTTTTGCTTGGAAACCTACTGTTAACTTTCTGTTTAAACTCACTGTTTCTTTCACAACTATTTCGAAATGGCAAACAACAATCTAACTGCAATGGTGCAAAACCTCAAGCACAATGCTGAGGTAGGGAGTAATGACAAACCTCCTTTGTTGATAAACGAGCTTGATTTTCCGGAGTGGAAGGAGCGTTTTGAAAGGTATGTAAGAGCGAAAGACATTAAGATCTGGTTGTGTATCGTTAAAGGATGTGGAGCCATACCAGTAAGAACGTTAACGGTTGATACTTATTTGGCACTCACCGACGACCAAAGAAAGTTTTATGATTGTGAAAAGAAAGCTATGTCAATGATTACGATGGCTATGATGCAATCTATACTTCATACTTTCCGTAAGAGAAGTAACTCGAAGGAGTTGTGGGATAGCATGATCGAGCGCTATGAGGGAAATGCAATGTACAAGAAACGACGTCTCGAATGATTGAAGACTCAATTCGTTGTGTTTAAAGCTTTAAGGAATGAATCATTCGATGACACGGTGAACCGATTTTATCATCTGTTGAGCGAACTTGATCGTAGTCAAGAGGGTATCTACACTGAATTTGAGAAAGTTGAGAAGTTTCTAAATTGCCTTCCCAGAGAATGGAATATGTTCACCGCATTGATTAGAGAAGGTGTTCTCTACGAGGAGCTCTCATTGGAAGAAGCTGTATAAAAACTAAAGGGTTATGCTTGGAATATGGAAGATCAAGCATCAGATTTCGAGAAGATCCAAGATCCTCAGTTATATAAAGCTTCAAAACCGACGGATAAGGGTAGTAATGGAGTAACCGGTGTTGCCCTATATTCAGACAATGAAGTTCCTGCAAGTGAACACGCCTTAATAAGCAACAATGTCAGTTCAAGTGGAACAACAAATTCCAAACAAGGAATATACTCTTCTAGTGAAGCTCAGAAATCTCAAGCAACAAACTTGAACATTCCAAAGTTAGATACAAGCTGCTTAAAGTTGATAGAAGAAAACATGAGCCTTTTGGCGTCCTTCATGACTGCCTACGAGAACTTCTGTCTTGGAAAGCTCGTTGAACCGTTAAGTCTCGATGAGGACTTTGACCAGATAGACCAAGACGAAATGGAAGAACTTGATCTACAACTCAATATGGCACTCTTAGTCCGTATAGCGAAGAAATTTCTGTTGAGAAAGGGTAGGAAGTTCATAGGAGGTCAGACGAAGACTCGAATGGGAGTCGACATGTCAAAGGTGAAATGTTACAACTGCGGCATCTACGGGCATTTCGCACGTGATTGTCGGAAGCCGAAAATGGAAAGATCTGACAGAGAAAGCAACTCTCAAGGAAACAATTCAAGACCTCACAAAATGCATCAACTACTACTTCAAACTCAAGTACTCGTTTAAGTTGTTCTGAAAATCTAACACCCTCGACAAACAATGCTATGGTGGCTCAACCTCTACAAAATATGACTGAGCCTTACGACTGGGGTTGTGCATTGGAAGACATTTCAGGAGCTATTGTGTCACAAGCCTTTATAGCTAAAATTGTCGACGAAGAAGTGTGTGAAGAGATTATCGAAGAGTCTAGCATTGAGGAACTTGCTGTTGTAGCCGAAGTTTTTGGGGAAGAGTTGGATTCAGGCAATGTTGCTGAGAATGAAGATAACTTGAATGAAGAGTCTGTTGAAAAGTCTAACAAAACAGAAGATGGAAAAAAGGGAGAATGCTTTGAGTTCAACATCTCCACAGCGGAAATGCAGCAACTTGCGGATGCAGAAGCTAAAAGGTTGGAAGAAAACTCCGTAGAAAATGAAGCATGTGCATTCATGGCTGGCATTGAGGTAAAATCATCTTCTGTAGATAAGCGGTGTGCAAGATGTGTAGAGTTTGTCACCAAGATTGACAGATATGCACTTCACAACACAAATCCGATTGCAGATTTAGAAAAATCCAGAGAACTCATTGCTGTTTTGTCTAATTCGGATAAAGAACACCGAATTAAGATAAAAGTGCTGAGAAATGATATCTCTGAATTTGAGAGACTTGTGGCACAGGGAACTCTTAAAAATCAGGAATTAAGATCTGAACTTGAAATGAACCAAAATTGTGTTTTGGAAAAGAACAAAATCATTTTGGAAAAAGATAATCTGATTTTAGATTTGCAACGAAAAATTAAAAAATTCGGGGATTCATCTGAAGTGATGAATTTATGTATTAACAGTCAACGTCTCAAACAATCTGAGGAAGAAATGTTCGGCATCGGTTATAAGAAAGTGCCTCCACCAGTAAACCATAATTATACATCGATGCCAAGCATTGATCCTGATTTGGCAAATTTTGTGCCAAAGACCAGACCCATCTGACGGTTGAACCGCAAAGTGAGTCAGAATCTGAGCCTGATGAGGCCTCTGACTCAGAACAATCGAAGGTGAGCGATGTCACAAAGAAAAATGAGCTAAATTTGGATAACATTGAGAATTTGATAAGCAATAAAATTTTGGAAATTTTCAATCAAGTTCAAAATGCGAAGTCAAAACCAAAGTCACGTGGGAAACACAAAAAGAATTTGAAAAATATCCCTAAAACTGAGTTTGTTAAAGGGGAAGATTTTATCAAAGAAGAAGAGAAAATCGAAACAGGTTCAAACTCTCAGTTTGTCAACCAAATTTTGAAAAATCCTACTAACGTCTCATCATCTTCGAATAGTCATGAGGAACGTCCAAAGAATACTGCGAAAGTTCGCAAATGTTATAAGTGTCGTGGGAAAGGACACTTAGCAGTAGATTGTCCAGATGACAAGGGTAAATCCCATGTTGATCCTGATCAAAAGAAACCTTTTGTTGAAAAACCGCAAAATGAAACAGTTAATGTTGAAAAGAAAAATGGTAGAAATCAGAAGGTTGAGAAAAACCAAGTGGTTAAACAAGAAGTAAAACCGGTTGTCAAAACAAATGTTAAACCACAACAAAATCAGGATCATGGGGAGAAACCAGTTGTTATTAATCATGGTGAAGGATTGGAAAGTTCATCTCAAAGACATGATACTCGTGAGAAAACCCCTCACAGACGACAAAATCATGTTACTTTCCAAACACTTGAGAATGACCAACGTTCTGGAGGTTCGAACAACAACTATGTTAGACCTCATGCACAGAACAGATTCGTGAATGATCGAAATACGTCACCCCCATGATTTTCAAATCAAAGACAACATTCGGATAATCATCCACGATAATTCTCAAGACACGATGATGTTCCTAGATTTGGTAGGAATTTTGAGCCACCCAGGAATCAAAATTACGGTTACCAAAACTATGGAAGCCGAGGTTATGGAAACTCTAGTTATACCAACTGATCGTTAACTCCGTATAATCCACGATTTACGGGGAGTCATTCCAACAATTTCCGAAATGGAAATGGAGGACATAGAGGCGATGATGGCTATTTCAAAGAGTTTTCTTATGTTGACGAATCGGGACGACCCAAGACCATCATGGCTTGGGTCCCACATTCTAACTAAATTTTCTTGTTTGGAAGTGTAGGAGCAACCAGCTGAAGAGGGCTATCTATATTTGGTATACCGATAGTGGCTGTTCTAGACACATGACAGGAAATAAAGAGTTATTGAACAATTTTAAACAAATTCGTGGTGGTTATGTGAATTTTGCCGGTGAGAAGGGTGGTTACATCACCGGTGAAGGTTCTGTGTCAAATGGAAAAATTACGTTGCATAAAGTGAACTACGTTGGAGAACTGAAGCATAACTTGATGTCGGTTTCTCAAATCTGTGATAACAAATACACGATGTTGTTCACTGATAAAGCTTGCTTCGTGTTGCGACCGGGATTTGTCGTTCCTGAAGCTTAGATCGTAATGAGGGCTCCAAGGGTGAATAACACATATGTCATGGACATGCGCCCGTTGGTTAACTCGTCTGCTCCAGTGACATGTCTACTTTCGAAGGCGACTGAAGATCAATCATATCTCTGGCATAGGAGAATGGGCCACGTGCATCTGCGAAAAATGAAACACTTAGTGAAAAACAATTTAGTTTTGGGGGTTCCTTTACATAGTTTCAATATGCACAACAAATGTGAATCATGTGAAAAAGGAAAAATCAAACGAAAGCCTCACAAACCGAAAACTGTTAACTCAATCCAAAAACCACTTGAATTGCTTCACATGGATCTTTTCGGCCCAATCCATATTGCTAGCATTGGTGGGATGTCTTATTGCCTAGTTGTCACTGACGATTTCTCACGATACTCGTGGGTATTTTTCTTAAAAACAAAGGACCAAACTGCTGGTATTTTAAGAGATTTGTTCAAACAACTTGAGAAAAATTATTCACTTCCTATTAAGAAAATCCGAAGTGACAACGACACTGAGTTTAAAAATCATTATATGGATGTATTATGTCGGGAAATGGGAATAGTTCATCAGTTCAGTGCTCCATATGTTCCTCAACAGAACGGAGTTGCAGAACGGAAGAATTGTACCCTAATTGAGGCGGCCCGAACTATGCTTTCTGAATCAAAATTGCCAATTTTCTTCTGGTTCGAGGCGGTAAACACTGCATGTTATGTGTTAAATCATGTGCTTACGGTCAAAAGAGAAGATAAAACGTGTTATGAATTGCTTGAAAACAAGAAACCGAACTTATCAGGTTTTCAACCTTTTGGGATCAAGTGTGTTATCAAACGCACCAAAGATACTCCTAAAATGGGGGAAGTTGGAGAAGTTGGGTTCTTTTTGGGATATGCCAATTGAACTCCAAACAAACGCGTTTATAACATTAAGAAGCGTACAGTGGAGATCGTGTTTGATATAACTCCTTTGAGTTACGATCCTCCACCATCCGAATTCGGTCCTAAAAGCGATTATGATTATGATAAATTATTTGATTCATTTGATCTTCCTGATGTTTCAGAAGAAGATTCGGAGGTTGTATACACACATCTTGTGAACAAAGATGAAGTGGATGCGAGCTGGAGAGCAAGTATTCCTACTAATGTGTCTCCGAATCTTCCAGTCGCTGATTCTTCGATCGTAAACGAAGTTGTTGCTGAGCAGATCCCCAATGCAGCTGCTCAAACTACAAGTGGTGATCTTTACGTTGATTTTTCAGCATATCCAAATGTTAATGCGTCTTCTGGAAATGATCAAGCTTCTAGTAGTAATGCAAATGCTGAGGGGGAGATTCAACCGAATTTGGGAAACAATCTTCAAGCTCCGGCAATCCTAGTTCCAAGAACAAATATTCATCATCCTGTTGATAATATTATTGGGAATCCAAATACGGGAGTGCAAACGCAAAGGAGTATTCCAGAGATGCAGTGTCTGTTCTCTGCTATCAAGAAGGAAGAAATCTATAATCTTAGCCTACATGAATGTTTTATCTCTCAGATAGAGCCGAAGAACTATCAGATGGCTCTAAAGGATAATTCTTGGTGTGAGGCGATGCAAGAAGAGTTAGCTCAGTTCGACAAGTTAAAGGTGTGGAATTTGGTCGATCTTCCAAAGGGCCAACATGCAATCAACACGAAGTGGGTTTTCAAGTGCAAGAAAGATGATAAGGGTGTTATCGTCAGAAACAAATCACAGTTGGTTGTTCAAGGCTTCAATCAAGAGGAAGGGATTGATTATACAGAAGTTTATGCACTGGTGGCAAGACTGGAAGCCATTCGTCTGTTTCTAGCTTTTGCTGCTCACATGCTCTTCAAAGTCTATCAGTTGGATATAAAAAGCGCTTTCCTTTACGGAAAATTGTACGAAACTGTGTATGTATCCCAACCACCGGGTTTTGAAGCTCCAGAGTCTGCGAACAAAGTCTATCTATTGGACAAAGCTCTCTATGGTCTCCATCAGGCTCCTCGGGCGTGGTACGAGACTTTATCAAGACATCTATTGAAGCACGGGTTCTCGCGTGGCGCGATCGACTCTACATTGTTCATATTGAAGAAAGGGGGAGATTTTCTGATCGTGCAAATTTACGTTGATGACATAATTTTTGGTTCTTCAAATGAAGAATTGTGTCATGAGTTTGAGGCGGTGATGAAGTCAAAATTTGAAATGAGCGCGATGGGCGAGTTATCGTTCTTTCTAGGTCTTCAAGTGAGTCAAGAAAAAACCGGGACATACATGCATCAGACGAAGTATGTCCACAAGATTCTCAAAAGATTTGGATTGGAAGATAGCTTACCCTATGACACGCCTCTCCCGACAAATCACAAGCTTTCACCCGATAAGGAGAAAGATCCTGAAGTGGATCCGACTCTATATCGAGCAATGATAGGTTCGCTAATGTACCTTACTGCTTCACGACCAGATATTATGTTTTTTGTTTGTTTGTGTGCCAGGTTCCAATCAACTCCGAAAGAGTCTCACATGAAAGCGGTCAAGCGTATCTTCAGATATCTAAAAGGGACGCCTAAGCTTAGATTGTAGTATCCAGCTGAAGGTGGTCTGGATTTGCTGGCGTATGCTGACGTAGACTTCGGAGGGTGCCCGATGAACAAAAAGTCAACCTCTGGCGGCGCACAACTTCTTGGGAACCGTCTTGTCTCTTGGCAATGCAAAAAGCAAGTTGCCGTTTCTTTATCCACGTGCGAGGCCGAGTCCATTGCTGCATCAAGCTGTTGTGCTCAGGTCTTGTGGATTCAGCAGCAAATGAGGGACTACAGTTTGAATTTTACTCGAACTCCTATTCTTGTCGATAACAACTCTGCCATTTCCATAACTAACAATCCAGTTAATCACTCACGCACTAAGCACATAGATGTTAGGCATCATTTCATTCGCGACTGTGCTGAGAAGGGTTTAATAAAAGTGGTTAGGGTAGACACCTTGGATAATCTTGCCGACCTGTTTACAAAGACATTCGATCAGGCTAGATTTGAAAATCTGGTCCGAATGATTGGCATGATCAACCCCGAGTAAAATGCTTTTCAATACTCGCATAGAAACTTTATTTTATGTTTACTGTACAGTTCTTACCACTTTCCAAAAATTGAAAAACTCCAAAAATATTTTACTTAGTTGTAGGATAAATTTTAAGAAAAAAATACAAAAACATTTGAAAAATATAAAATGAAGTTGTGTTGAGATATAAGGGAAATGATAGTACATTGGTTAGTCGTATCTGGTGCAGGACTATGGTCATATATAAAATTAACCGTTAACTGTAACAGCTTCATTATACGTTGCTTCGGTAGGTTTTACGCTTCAATAAGAACCTGTTTTTGGTATATAAACATAATGAACTGCGTAACTTGTGTGGTAGATCTCATGGATATATGGTCTTGGTACCGTAAATTTTAAGAAAAAAATACAAAAACATTTGAAAAATATAAAATGAAGTTGTGTTGAGATATAAGGGAAATGATAGTACATTGGTTAGTCGTATCTGGTGCAGGACTATGGTCATATATAAAATTAACCGTTAACTGTAACAGCTTCATTATACGTTGCTTCGGTAGGTTTTACGCTTCAATAAGAACCTGTTTTTGGTATATAAACATAATGAACTGCGTAACTTGTGTGGTAGATCTCTTGGATATATGGTCTTGGTACCGTAATTTCGTTTGATAGATTGCCGAGGTTCTGAGATATGTGGTCTTTATGCTGTTTATCATCTGGGTATCATGGTTGTTTCTTTTACCGAAAACAACGGGGACGCAAGTCTAGATCTTCCATGATTCCATACATACGTGTAAATATCATTCAATCGTGTATATAATACATGATGCATTCGACCTCAATAAGTGATAAACAATCACATGTCCCACAAAATATGTGATAATATATCACAGCTCTTATGCGGGAGTTAAGTTCGTCTCTTTGTCTGTACGATGGTACTAACCTTTTCACGGACTTGCTCTTGTGCCCTCATGCATCTAAAAATCAAGTTCCTCATCAATAAGTGATTCTATCACATAGGGCTTGTTTTCAATTCAAAATAAGTGAGTGTCTCACATCAGTTTATACGTCAAAACAGATGATAAATGGTATACTCACCAGTAAGATGATCTCTCGTGCATACCTTGATACGGGAGTATATTCTGAGGTGGGTAAACATAGTTACAATCAGTTATTAATACACTTAATCACATATCTCGAAAATAGTGTTCGAAAGCGTGCTAAAACTTAAGTGGACCACAATACCGTTGAACGTCTTGAATTGTTAATATCATTCTAAAGGCTTAAACTAAAATACTATGGTTCTTGTGTCGGATACTGACAGAAAAACCGATATGATCCCTTTGCTCCGATTTCACAAAAAGATAGTTAGTGTAAATACGTTCGTAGGTTTAACCTCTTTTTCAGTCAAAAATTGAAAAACAACAAAAAGATTTTGCTTTCTTATTTCTATGTGCGAGTTATCATTCTGAAAAATACTCTAAGGGTTGTGAACATTCTTTAATAAGGTGTTAAACATCAAGTTCGGTAACTTAAAATAAGTCTTTCTCATGAAAATCGGTCGTGCAAGATACATCTAAGTGTGTATGGGAAACTTCGTCATTTTAAAGGGTTCGATAAAATTTTGTTCCGAGTAGTGATATTTTCCTTTTTCAAAATTTTTATGTTCGGAATGAAAGGATTGTTTTTTGAAAGTTTGATCATAAAATTTCGAAAATTATCTTGATAATTAATATTCAAAATTAGTATCGATCAAAGTTTGGAAAGCAAAATATCGAGGTTTGAAATTAGTGTTTCAAGTCCGAGTTTTAAGTCCAAGCTTTAGGACCGAGTTTTAATGGGTTTCATGTCGAGTTTCAAGTCCGAGTTTTAAGTCTAGCCTCAAGACCGAGTTTTTTAATAGACCCTCTGATCCGAGTTTTTGTTTGTATATAAGGGTTTTTTTTCGGTTCAGAGCTTTCCTTCTCACATTCAA
Organism: Helianthus annuus; assembly: GCF_002127325.2. Taxonomy (NCBI): domain Eukaryota; kingdom Viridiplantae; phylum Streptophyta; class Magnoliopsida; order Asterales; family Asteraceae; genus Helianthus; species Helianthus annuus. The sequence goes on along the minus strand of NC_035433.2, from coordinate 50,559,461 downwards.
AACAAGTCTCAGGAGATCGAAACTCACTATCGCCCCTCCCTTCTCAGTTCATTCTTCTTACAAATCTCCTTCACTTGTGATTAGAACCTTAAGTCTTCTTCAAGGTATGTGTTTCTACACTCATAACATCTCCATTGTCTCAAATTTTGGTAAGAATCTTGATTTCTAGGGCTTAGATTCTCATCTTGGTTGAACTTTGTGTTCTTATTTCTTGTTGATTCATGCTTAAATGTTCTTTCCTTGTTGAATGTTGTTGATAATTGATGTTAGTGAACTATTTTGAAGTTAGGGTTTTGTGGGAAAATTTGGGGGTTTTGTGTTTGGCTTCAAGAGCTTGGTGTTCTTGAGATTGGGGGTTTTGAATCTTGAAGAAAGTTTGAATGTTTGAGTTAATTTTGTGCTTTGTTGGTTAAAATCTTGCTTGGATGTGTTTTGAATATGCTTGATTAGGTAAAAAATTTGCTTGTTTGAGTGTAGTTTTAGTGGAGTCTTTGTGATGTTCTTGGCGGGTATCTTTTGGGTATAAGGAAGAAGATGAAAGAAATTTGAAATATCGCTTTTTGATCTTCAAAAGTTTGTGAAGTTTGTTGTTTGAATATCGGAGAAATGGCCTGTTTGTTTCCGTAAGTTTGGTAATGAATCAAGTTTATTTTGATGAGGATATTCAAATTTTATTGCCGTTAACAGGTCCGGGTTTTTGTTTTGATCAAAATCATTTTTGTTCCGAGTTTTAGCAGTTTCGGGTAAAATTCAGTTCCGAGTTCAATAATCAGTTCCGAGTTTTGGTCAAAATTTCAGTTCTGAGTTCTGTATCCGAGTTTGGTCAAATTATAGTCTGGTGTCGAGTATACTGTTTGTTATCAAAACTGTTCAGGGTTTTATCCTAGTACAGGTCCGAGTTTTTATCCAGACTTGAAGTCCGAGTTTTACTGGGTATTGAAACAGTTCCGATTTTTCATAAACAGTTAACAGTTCCGATTTTTCATAAACAGTTCTAATTTTTTAATATTCCGAGTTTCACACTAAGCTTTAAGTTGTGTGCACTTTGTTCTGTGTCCGAATTTCTCACTAAGTGCACGATTCTGAGTTTTCAATTTAGCAGGTCTGGGCTTTAGTTCCAGTTTCAACAGGTCCGGGTTTTGGTTGATAGTAAACAGTTAACATGTCCGGGTTTTGGTTGATAGTAAACAATTTCAACAGGTCCGGGTTTTAGTTTGATCAAAATCAATTTGTTCAGAGTAAACAACAGGTCCGGGTTTTGTTTGTTCAAAATCAATCTGTTCTGTTGTCTGTTGGTCCGAGTAAAGTGTCCCAACTTCTTTAGTCCGAGTTTTGTTTCGAGTAAACTGTTGGTAAACTGTTTGGTGGTCCCAACTTCTTTAGTCCGAGTTTTGTTTCGAGTAAACTGTTGGTAAACTGTTTGGTGGTCCCAACTTCTTTAGTCCGAGTTTTGTTTCAAGTAAACTGTTGGTAAACTGTTTGGCATTAGTCCGAGTAAAGGGAAGCTCGGACTTCTTTAGAGTAAACCGTTAGTTAGTCCGGGTTTTATTGGGGTTTCTTTAACAGTTCAGCTCTTCATTAACAGTTCTGATCCGAGTAATGTTCTGATCCGGATGGAAATAGCTCACTGAGAACTGTTGGGTTTAATAACATGTTTGCTTCTGTTAGTATTCATACCTAATGCATGTGTTTCGTTTCTGTTTTGTTGTCCAACAGATATGGCAGATCCACCTCGCCCAGTTCAAAAATTTCATCGTCATCACAATCAGATTGCATTGATAAACGAAAATGTTCGTGGTGGAGCCGAATATTCTGATATTATGCGTTTTCTTCGAAATTCAAGAATTTGTTTCGCGATTTCAGAAAATATTCACCAAGTACAAGAGTATATTGAAGATTTTTGGCGTACGGCTCAAATTGTTGAAAATTCTATCGAAGCTACTATTCATGGAAGCCCTATTGTTATCACAGAAGCCGTTATTCGTGCGGCTTTGTGGTTTGGTGACTTAGATTATGGAAACACGTGTTATGTAAAGCAAATTTGTGAACGTGGGGCTAGATCTTTCGGTTACGTGGGTTGTTTTACCAGGAAGGAGATCGCCAAAGGATTGATTCTTGGGCAGTGGAGATATTTTTTTCATGTAATGATGCAGTGTTTAGCTCCATGAAAATCGGGAATGGATGGCATGGCTAATGATCTTCTTTCTGCAATGATTGGGTTAACTTACAACCAGCCATACAATTTCTCACTGATGATTTTCCAAGCTTTCAAACATCAAATTGGTCTGAAAGAAAATGATAAGCAATTGATGATTTTGTATCCTCGTTTTCTTTCACTTATTATTCGACACTTGTTACCAAATCTTCAGTTCGATTTAAATCTTCCTGCACACGCTCAAGCGCCCATGCATACTCGTATTTTCACCGATTGTACCAAGGTTAATGTGTCAAAGAAGACTGATGTTCGTCCTGTTACGACTCCTTTGCTTGGTGCAATTGTTCAAGAGAACTACAATCCGGAAAATGATCCAATTTGGTTAAACATTCAGAATGGTGTTGCTCAAATATTTAGTGGAGGAATGCAGCCAGTTGAGGCTAATGTTCACGAACCCGTGGTTGTTCAACCTCTGGTTGATCTTCAACAACCACCGGTTAATATTCCGGAACCTGATCCCATTGAAGAACCAGTTATTGATGAACCAATTGTTGATGCTTCTCTTCATTTTGTTCATTCTCCAGTTTCTACGTCTTCGGCAACGAGAGTTGCTGTAGAAACTAATGAGGTGATCCTAGAGCTTGATGCGGCTCTAGAAGCGGGTCCGCCTTCCCGTGCAGTTGATAAAGGGAAGCGACCTATCGAAGAAGTTTCTGTGGATGAGTCTGTTAATGATATGCTAACTGAAAAGCAATACATCCTGTCAGTTATGAAGAACCTTCAAAATCGTATCACACCTTCTGAAAGGGAAAAACTTGATTTATTTCGCGCAAAGGTTGCTTCTTTCGGTCCCTCTTCCGACTGGAATATACGCGTAGCGGGTTGGAATGATAGAGTGAACGATTTGGATTCAATTACTTTTAGTTCTTCTTCTTCTGATGATGAGGATGAAGACCGTCGTCATCCTAATACTGATACTGTCCGTGTGTCAGCTCCTCTCAAGACGTACAAACGACGACGGGTTACTGTTTCGGATTTTCAGTCTTAGAGTCCAATAGTTGCTTCAGTTGTGGTTACATCAAGCGCTGCTCCATCAGATTCCAGAGGTCTCCTAAATTTGGAGTTATCTATCGCTCTTCCGTCACTGTCTACTTCACTTCCGTTCACTTCCTTTGTGGAAGCTACCAGTATGACTACTTATGTTCATCCGTTAACGCCGATGATGTCTTCTCAGATTCCTACAGTACCGCTTTTTGGGTTGTTATCTTCTCCAATGGGTACGGGCAATTTGTTTGCCTTATCGGGAAGTTCTTCCTTGCCACCACAGCCTAGTGTTTTCATCGGTATGCGAGCGCCAAAGACACGGAAAGTCCGTCCGAAGGTTGCTTTCGGTCCATGTCTGCCAGTGCGATCGAAGAAAGGATCTCAGAGACCTACAGCTTTACCGTCTTCAGGTCCTAGGCCATCCGGTACACAACCGTCTATTTCTAGACCTGCTGCTCCTAGACCTTCGACAGCTTCTGCCTCGAGACCGTCAAGTTCTGGTCAAGAGCAGAATTTTCAAGAGTTTTTTCATGGCAAATTTCAGGATGCTGCTAAGGTCATGGTACAACATAAGGATCAGATCGCGAAGCAGCAGAAAAAAATTGATTACTTGAAGAAAAGGATGTGGTTCGAGATCAGCAAATGACACAGTTTTTTCGTCTAACCAAAGATCAAAGTATTCAGTTGGGAAAGGTCATAACGCAAGATGCCTCGACTTCAGCCTGACAGGAGACTTTGGCTAGGGCAACGGATCGGATTCTCGGTATTGTGACGGATCTCATGTTACTCCTTGCTGCTCAGGGGGAGAATTCGGATTTTCAGATTCAGGCTCAATGTAAGATAGATGAGCTAAAGAAAATAAGAGATGATCTCGACAAGGACAAGGATCCCGACGCAGCAATGCAGGGGGAGCAGTCAAGGAGCGCACGTGCTCCTAAAGCTGCAACCTCGGCTCAAGTTGAGGGGGAGTCCTCGGGTGCAGCCGCAGGGGGAGATAAAGGTCCTGTAGATGCGGATACAGGTGCCTTATCTGATTCTGAATTGGATCCTGCTGTTGATTTGGTTTTAGGAGATGGTGAAGTGGTTGAGGAACTGGTTGAAGATTGGCGAACTGATGACGAACTAGCTGGTAAGTTCGAGTTTATTGAGACTGCGCAAGGGAAAAGGATCGAGTACGAGTCCCTACCGGTTAACATTGATGATATTAGAAGCTTTGTGTTTGGAAGTGAAATGCCTGAGGAAATCAATAATCCTATTCGAGTTCCCGAGGAAGTTAGTTTGGCAGCTCGCAAATGGTTTAAACCTCTTCCCGACGAAACTCAAAGGAAGAGGTATATGAACACAAAAGGTGAGTATTCGGGTCAGATTCGAAGTTGGGATTTTGATGAACAACACAGCTTGGTGATGATCAAAAGGACCGATGGGGTACAGTATTTCAGGCCATAGGCCAAGTTCCTTCAGACTCTTCCAGCTCGTGATCTCCATCACATTGCTCAGCTGAATCTCAACAATGATACGAATGTTGCTAGCATCAGAGGATTAATTCCTCATCTCGTTGCTGAGAGTCGAGCAAGTAAATGGAAGACTTTCAAGCCAGCAGTTGGTCGGGGAGTTAAGTACTTCAATAAGTTTACCGGCAAGGAAGAATGGAAGATGGTCTATCCTCCAACGAGACGCCTCTGTAAAATCCCTATGCGCAAATTTGATCTCGATAAATTTGACAGCTTAGGTTATTGGTATCTCGATGGCAAGACTGGGGAAGCGGTGATCACCAAGAAGAAAGTGACTGATGAGATTGCAAAAATTCTGGATCCGATTTGGGTTATCAGCCTAAGGGAAGCACATCTGAAGAAGCTTCGACACCTGCCTCTGAAATACCTTAAAGAAGATCGTGAGCTAGCTGATCAGTTCATCAAGGTAGTTCAATTCTGTGTGAAGAACAAGGTATGGGCAGGAAGCGAGTACTCGAAGCAAGGATGAAGAATTCAAGACCACATGAAGACCATGCACTGATCAAGGGGGAGTTTGTTAATGCACTTTGGGTGATAAGTGCATGCCTTCCAATTGTTAGGGTCTTTATTGTACATGTCTTGAAACTTAGTCCAAGGTTTATCCTTGGACATTTTGTCCAAGTTTATGTCTAGACTTTTGTCAGGGGTTGTGTTTAGGCAAAAGTCAGGGTTTTTGTGTAGTTTGTTTTGTCTGGGCTTCTAGTATGTCATGGAGTCCGTGGTTTGTCTTGTATGGGCTTTGGGCCCTTGTCTCCGGACAATGTGTTGTCCGGAGTTTGTCTTGTATATATACCTTTATGTGGAATAGACAAGATGGCGATTCTGTGTGAAATTCTGTGCACCTTTCTAACCCTAATAATTGTGTGTGTGTTTTGTCTGGCGGCTACTGTGTGTGACGTCATCCATCTTCCTCATCAAGAATACTCTATGTATTCTTGATTTTTCTCACAGATCTTTGCATTCTAGTGTTTCATCTACAATGGTTGATCATCAGGTGGATTCCGCACACCTGTTGGTTGCATTAGCTGAGTGAGATCTTGGATTAGGAGGCCTTAAATTTCTGATGATATTAAATAAAATTTAATAAAAAATATAGTTATTCGTTGTGATCCTTTCAAGTTCAATGTTTATGATTAAGATATCTATGAACAACTATTGGCCATTGTGACCCATCAAGGCTCAATATGGTACATTCAGACATGTATGATCCATTATTGGTTGTTGTGATCCATTATATAGGTGAATATAACTCTAATATTGTCCGTTGTGATCCATTTAGGCCCAATATTGTTCATTAAGACATGTATGATCCACTATTGGCCTATGTAATCCGTTAAGGACCAACATGATCCATTAAAACATATATGATCTACTATTGATCGTTGTGATCCATTTAGGCCTAATATTGTCTATTAAACATGTATTATCTACTATTGTCTATTGTGATCCATTTAGGTCCAATATGGTTGATTAAGACGTATATGATATACTATTGACCATTATGATCCATTAAGGTTCAATATGCTCCATTAAGACATGTATAATCTATTATTCTCCACCGTGATCCATTGGCCTAATATGGTCCATTAAGACATATATGATCTACTATTGATCGTTGTGGTTGATTAAGGCTCAATATGGTCTATTAAGATATGTATTATATACTATTATCCATTGTGATCCATTAAGGCTCAATCTGGTCCATGAAGATATGAATGATCCACTATTGGACATTGTGATCCATTCAAGTTCAATGTTGTTGATTAAGATATCTATGAACAACTATTGGCCATTGTAACCCATCAAGGCTCAATATGGTACATTAAGACATGTATGATCCATTATTGGTTGTTGTGATCCATTATGGCCCAATATGATTCATTAACACATATATGATCTAATATTGGCCATTGTGATTCATTAAGAGCCAATATGATCCATTAACAAATATATAATTACAGATGAGCTCGGTACCGAACGTACCGGTACCGAAAATTGCTAATATGGGTACCGGTACCGAAAATGTTCGGTATGGTATCTTATAGTACCGTATTGGTACTGGTATTTGAAAGTAAAATTTGGTAAAATATTTGTACCATACCGAACCGAAAGTACTGGTACTGAAAATTCCAAATAGTGGGTATCGAAAACAATTCGGTACGGGTAATTCGGTAGTGCACCACACATAAAAATGAATACATACAAGTTACTTATAAATAATACAATTAATTAAATTTTAAATATAGTAATAATTTTTCCGTCACAAATGCTTAGCAAGTTACTACACATTTCCTACGCAATAATTAATAATAATACTGATTAAACATTAAAATATAATCTAAGTATAATAATAAATGTTTCGTCACAAATGCGTAGCAAGTTGCTACACATTTCAAACATAATAATTAATAATAGAATTAGTTAAACATATAAATAAGATCTGAATATAATAAGAAATGTTTTGTCACAAATGCCTAACCAATTGTGACGCAATCCCGACGGATGATTTATTATAATTAATAAATAACCATTTGTTAGAATTGTGTAGGAAATGTTATTATTTCCCATATTTATTTTGCATGTATTAATATTTATTTGGTAAACAATAATAATTAGCCTTTTGTAGATTATTTGTGACAGATTTGTGACGCAACTGTCAATTAATTAGGGTTTTCTTACTTTTTGTCGGAAACTTGTCACAAGTTGTGACGGAATTCCGATGGATGGTTTAAGTTAATTAAAAAATAAATATTTCGTCATAAATGGGTAGGAAACGATATTATTTGCCCTTATTTTTTTTGGCTTATATAAATATTTATTCGGTAAAGAATAATAATTAAACTTTTGTAGGTTATTTCCGACAGATTTGTGATGCAATTCTCAATTAATCAGGGTTTTCTTAATATTCGTCATGGATGCGTCGAAAATTTGTAACAAAATCTTGAATTCTTTTTTTGTAGGAAATTCGTCATAAAAGTGTAGTAATCTGTGACCAAAAAAAATTGCGTAGGAAATTTCTGTACGAAATTGTCCCTTTTTCTAGTAGTGCATGATCGGAACAATATTTGAGGCAAATCGTATGAGAAAGTGATAAAAGAAAAAAAATGAACCTTCTTATATATCAATAACTAGTATTTAGGACCCGCACTTTGCAGCGGGTCTGTTAAACCAAACAAAACGTAAATGTATAAACGTATAGCCGTGCACGCATGTTACAGCGTGTTAACTTGCAAAAATTATAGCAAAACGTAAAACTTATAATAGAACAACTAAGTTGAATTAGGACCCCGCGCATTGAGACGGGTCGTTAAAGGACAAAAAAAAAGGTAAAAACGTTGAACCACACACGCGATCGTATTAAGTCGCGATATTTAGACCATAACGTATAACGTTATTAAAAAAGAATAACCAAGTCGAAAGATAAAAAAATTTACGTCAAAAAGAAAATAAAAAGACCGATTGTTTTTTACTTAAATCATAATAATAATAACTAAAGTAAGTATGATAAGATATGCATTTAGATTTAGTACTCTTTTATAAAAAAATATTTAAAATTTACATGTTTTGTAATAGAATATAGAGTAAATTACAAAAATCGTCCTTTATATTGACACTATATTGCAAAGTATGTCATTTGTTTTCAAAAACTATAAAATAACGTACTCAATGTTTGCAAATCTTTGCAAGTTATGTCCTTTAGTCCTAACATAGTTAGTTTTCATGGTTAAATATGACTAAGTCAACCCCACATAAGGGTATTTTGGTCATTTTATCCTAAATGCTAAAATAAATAATCATAAAAACAATAAATAAAAAAATTAAATTATATATGTATATATACTTAGGGAGAGGATCATGAGAAAACTATATATAAATGAGAAATCTAGAAAACATACCAATTGGGAGGTGGGGGTTTAGGCTTTTGGTGGGAGGGTGAATTTTGGTTTTTGGGGGGTGGGGGTGGGGGGTTTTAGGTTTTTGGGGGGTGTCGGTGGGGGTGGGTTAAGTGGTTTAGGCTTTCCGTATTAGTGCACATGTGCAGTACAATTTTTTTTTGGAAATTTTTTTATATATAAAAAGTTGCGAAAAAAATAATAAAATTGTAAAAAAAATGGTATGTTTTTAGGTTTTTTAAGTTAGTTTTTTGGTTTCTTATTTAAACTAGTTTTCTCATGATCCATCCCGTATATACTTATAAATATATACAGACACCACATACAAAACCCCTCTTCTTCTTCTTCTTCTTTCTCCCACTAGCTATCTTACCACCACCACCTACTCCTACCCCTACCACAAACCACCGATCTGCCACCACCACCACCGATCTGTCTCCTCTCTCTTCTCTCTTCACACATACTTTCTCCCTCTAGAACCACAACCACCCCACCACCGCCACCACCCACCCCACTACCATCAACCTCTGATCTAATCAACACTGTCACGTCCTCCACCGTCGCGATGGTGGTTCTGAACCACCTACAACATCCGATGAACAGATCTAAAATCGAGCCCCAACCAAGAGACGAATAGATCTAGGAATCTGAGATCTGAAAGTGAAGGTGGTTAGGGTCGTAGACGAAGAATGAGGGGGGTTTTGTTGCAAGGGGAGTGTTCGGAGGTTGAGGTTGAAGACAATTTGAGGTGGAAGGGGTTGCGACGGCTCCGATTGGAGTCAGATCGAGCGTAACCGCTTCGATAGAAAGGGGTTTTGTTGCGACGGCTCTAATTGGAGTCCGATAGGGGTTGCAGACAATTTGAGGTGGAAGGGATTGTGACAGCCCCAATTGAAGGGGGTTCTGTTGCGACGGATCCGACGTCCGCCGAATGGATCGGATTCCGACATAAACTCAAATCCAACAACTTTAGATCGTTTGCCACCATATTGTTTGCAATCATGTGTAATGGCCCAACTGAGAAAACCAAAGGATAAATTGATGATAACTCGTTTAAGACTTCATGCACTAAGTCTTCAAAGGTGTTGAGTATTACTTCTAAAGCATTTTTAGCTCTAGTAGTTTCGCTGCTTACAAAATTGACCATGAGTTCGTCTGGATTTGTTCTGAGTTGAAGAGAAAGAGGTGTGTGAAGTTAGAGTAAGTAGTGGGAGGTGGTCGTGGCGGCGGCAGGTGGGTGGTGGTTGGGTAGTTGTGGTGGTGGGTAGTTAGAGTGAGAAAGAGTGTACAGATAGAGAGAGAATGTATGTGTGTGTTTGTATATATATAACTATATATAAACAAAATTCTTTTATTTATTATTTTTTATAATTGTTATTTTAGTAATTAGAGTAAAATGACCAAAATACCCTTATGTGGGGTCCACTAGGTCAGATTTAACCATAAAAATAACTGAGTTAAGGCTAAAGGACATAACTTGCAAGCATTGCAAACATCGACTACGTTTTTTGTAGATTTTGAAGACAAAGAACACACTTTGCTATATAGTATCAACATAAAGGACGATTTTTGTAATTTACTCCAGAATATAACTATATAAATCTCAATATTATATTCTTGAGACTTTCATGTTAAACCAAAACTCTTTTTTATATTATATATTATAGTCAGATACAGCCATTTTATTAATCTTCATATATTAAGTATTAAAGCAAATCTATCTTTTATCTTATATATCATATATTACAGTCACATACTGTCACACCCCCAAAATCCACAGATTAAAGAACTCCACTTCTAGCTTGTGGATGTCATCACGACTACAGTATTCTCGCTTAATCAGTTCCTTAAAGTCGTTCCATGGGGTGGCATTAGCAGCTGCCAACCCCAGTATCTGAACTTGCGCATTCCACCAAGTCAGCGCAATACCTTCGAGAGTACTAGTGGCATACTTCACCCTGCGAGCCTCAGGGCATTCACACATCTCGAAGACCGATTCGAGCTTCTCGAACCAGTGGAGGAGTCCAACTGCTCCTTCAGTGCCACTGAATGTGCTAGGACGAAAGTCCATGAAAGTCTTGAATGTGCAAACAAGTGGGTGAGCGTGCTGACCTGTTGTGTATAAGAACAGGACAAGGTTAAACACAAGAGTTGGTTTATGAGGGTAGGATCTAAAGATCCTAGAGTGAGTTTGCGACTGCAGGGTATACCTCCTGCTTGAGCGGCTGCAAGTGCCGCAGCAACTTGTTCGTTAATCAAAGCCGTCAACTGGCTTGAGTCATGTTAACACGTCCACTCATGATCTTCATAACAAAAGGGAAACATGAGTGAGAGAGGTTCGCGAAAGTGCGATGACAGAAGAGAGTAAGCACACATGTATTTTCAATCAACAGTTGCTACGTTTATCTAAGCATACCGTGAGCAAAGTTCTATGTAACTAACAAGTAGGCAATAAAACATAACCCATATTACCTAGAATTGTGAGTCTTGCACGTGGAGCGAAGCGTCGTTGTGGATCGTTGAGCACTGTTCTGGTTATAGTCTGGTTTTAACAAAAAAACTTTTTCCTTTTATTAAAAGCAAGTTCTCTATAACCAATGGCTCTGATACCAATCTGTCACACCCCCAAAATCCACACGCGGAGTACCACCGCTAGGAGGCGTGACTGACCAGGATCAAGCCACCAATCATATTGAACATAACAAGTAATAAGTAAAATTCAACCACACCATATGAAAGGTGTTTCAAATCAAAAACATAGTTAAGTGTTTAGCGAAAGCGTAATTGTAAAACCCAATGTAAGTATTAAGTACGAAATAAAGTAATGTTTTTAGCATGGCACACACTGCCATGTCCCACAACGACCGCGCCTCCCTGTGCAAGCTCCATGAGTACCTAACGACCTGCAAGGCATGTAACAACGAGTCAACAACAAAGTTGAGCGAGTTCACAGTTGGTTGTTTAGTTATAGTATTCGTTTCGTAAAGCATATGTTCGTTTTGTAAACCATGTATCGTATTAATTCATATCGCGGTCTCCCAGACATGTGTGCGAAGATTAGTGGGGGCTTCCCATGTGTTACTAGACCGTGTGTATCGACTGCTACGAAAATGTAAGAGGTGCCCTAAGTCAATGTCTATTAGCATTGACCCTTTGCCCATAGTCCATTAGTACACGCCCGTTCGAACGACACGGTGTGAGGTTGGTTAAACCTAATAGCGTTATTAACTAATGACCCGCTCGCCATAGGCCTCGGCGATTAAGTCAATATAAATGAGGGACTTCATGATAGAGGTTTGGTTCAGTGTGTATACTTGGCATCCTACCCACGGAGGATGGTCGTAATTACCGTTTAGTTCATTTACCCATTCCCAACCCTTGGGAATCCCATGCCTTGGAAAGAGTGTGAACTCACCTTGGTTTGCTCGGTATGCTAAAGTATGTGCTCATAAATAATCAGTCAAGTCCTAAAGTACTCACGTGTACATAATCAGTTTATATTCACGAAGTTCACATATAAGTACAATCACAGTGGATATTGAATCAATGATCACCGAAAAGCACAAAGCACGCATTCAAACTCATACAAGTCATGCTTATCATTTAACATCAGTTAATTAACCCAGTTAACTCTTAACAGAAATAACTAAGTTTACTGTGCAAATTTCCCTCTCGACGAAACACCCTGTTTCGTCGTTACTTCCCTTCGACGAAACATCTCTGTTTCGTCGTGCATGCTCTCGGCGAAACACTTCTGTTTTGTCGAGATTATCCTCCGGCGAAACGCTTTTGTTTCGTCAACATCGGCGTTTCGTCCAAAATGTCAGTTACGTCGATTAATCAGTTAATCACAGAAACCCTAATCATTGCTAACAGTCGTCTTCAACATCATAAATCATACAGTAATCATTCAACACCGTAATCTTTGATACCCACAACGTTATAACGTATATTCGTTTAATATTCGATCTAGTGATGATCGTGGTATGCAAATATCAACCAAAACATAAACCGCGGCATAACAATTTCATTCAAGAGCATTGAGTTTAGTCTAAATGATTCGAGACAGAACATCAACCCTATCTACTAGCCACAAATCATCAAACAATCCATTCTCGACATACGAATCCGTAATCCGATAATCTAGATCCTATTATAACCAAAACATCATCTAATCATGAACATGAACCTTACCTAATAATCAATTAAATCCGATTTCAATCACACCGTTAACAACAATTCAATTAGCAATGATTAACACTAACCGAGATAGAAGAAATAACGGGTTGATCGCTAAGAATAGCTTCGAGAACTTCAAACTGCCGTCACATAGAAGAGAGAGCTCTAGGGTTTCGATTTTTGTTAAAAGTGTGCAACAGAAAGTCAGTTTACGTTATAATACCCGAATTAACGTGCTAGGCCCTTAATGGGCTTCGGCGAATCACTGGGCCGGCGAAACACACTTGTTTCGTCGAGATGTGTGTGACGAAACACACTTGTTTCGTCGAGGTGACTTATGGAGAAACACTCCTATTTCGTCGAAGTGGTTGATGGCGAAACACTTTGTTTCGTCGGGTAGTTCTAGTCCTAAACAGTTTACAAGTTCATGTTCATGCAGCCAAACACTTTACTTATATTAAACACATAATATATCAAACAACCATCTCAACTTATAATCCAAAATGTACAATTACAAGGCAACGAATCAAACAACTAAGTAGTTAATGCGCAATTAGTGCGAAGATGGAATCTTGGAAACTCGAGTTGTCACATTATCCCCAACTTGAAAGAAATTTCGTCCGAAAATTTGGCATGCGGCTACTGAGGAAGCTAGCTAGTTGTATTGTGTAGTTTACTGGTGTGTAGTTTACTGGTTTTCCTGGGGTGTCACATCATCCCCCCGTTGATTTGGAATTTCGTACCGAAATTCTGTAGTTGCTTCAGCCTCAGTAGTGGTTGCATTGTTCTCGAACAACTGGGGATATTTGAGTTTCATTTGATCTTCTCATTCGTAGGTGAACTCTGGGCCACGACGGGAGTTCCAAAGAACTCGAACAAGAGGTATTCTGGTGTGCTTGAGGACCTTAACATCCCGGTCCGTGATTTCAACAGGTTCCTCGACGAATCGCAATTGATCGTCGATAGTGAGCTCCTTCAAAGGAACTATGAGGGTCTCATCTGACAGACATTTCTTCAGATTTGACACGTGGAAAACGTTGTGAACTCCACCAAGTTCTGCTGGTAGGTTAAGTTTGTAGGCCACTTTGCCTATTCTCTCTATGATTTCGAACGGTCCGACGTACCGTGGATTGAGCTTGCCCCGTTTGCCAAAACGAACTACACCTTTCCAAGGTGAGACTTTGAGTAGCACTCGATCCCCAATCTGGAACTCGAGTGGTTTCCTGCGCTTATCAGCGTAGCTTTTCTGACGGTCACGGGCTGCCGCCATTCGTTGTCGTATCTGAGCAATTCTTTCCGTTGCGTCTACTTCAAGTTCTGGACCCGTGATCTGACTATCACCCACCTCTGCCCAACAAAGAGGTGATCGGCATTTATGCCCGTACAATGCCTCAAATGGAGCGGCTTGAATGCTGGTGTGGTAACTGTTGTTATACGAAAACTCCACTAACGGAAGATGTTTTTCCCAGCCGTTGCCGAAGTCGATAACACATGCCCGAAGCATGTCTTCTAGAGTCTGGATAGTGCGCTCAGACTGCCCATCCGTCTGAGGGTGATAAGCTGTGCTCATGTCTAATCGTGAGCCAAAAGATTTGTGCATCGCTTGCCACAGTTCAGAAGTAAAACGTGCATCACGATCAGAAATAATAGAGGTTGGCACCCCATGCCTCGAAACCACTTCTTTTAAGTATATGCCTGCTAAGGTAGAGAACTTATATGTTTCCTTGATAGCTAGGAAGTGTGCAGACTTAGTGAGTCGATCCACAATCACCCAAATAGTATCATTCCCACGTTGAGATCTAGGCAGGCCAGTAACAAAATCCATGGAAATTTCCTCCCATTTCCATTATGGTATCTTTGGTTGCTGGAGTAGGCCTGATGGTTTCTGATATTCCGTCTTGACTCTCGCACATGTCAAACATTTGCTGACGTAAGTTGCTATGTGGGCTTTCATGCTAGGCCACCAATACGTAGTTCTGAGGTCGTGGTACATCTTATCCGAACTTGGATGTACTGAGTAGCGAGACTTATGTGCTTCATCCATCACCAGTTCTCGTAAATTGCCATAAAGTGGGACCCAGATGCGTCCTATTACATAGTAAGCGCCGTCTTCCTTTTGTTCTAACCGTTGCCTTGAGCCGCGTAGGGCTTCAGCCCTGACGTTTTCTGGTTTCAATGCTTCTACCTGAGCATCTCGTAGCTGTGCAGGAAGACTAGATTGAATAGTGAGTTGCAACGCTCGTACACGCCTAGGTGTAGTATCCTCTTGACTGAGGGTGTCGGCCACCACATTGGCTTTGCCCGGATGGTACTTTATAGCAAATTCGTAATCCTTTAAAAGTTCGACCCATCGACGTTGACGCATGTTTAATTCCTTTTGCTTGAAGATATGCTCGAGACTCTTGTGATCTGTGTAGATGGTGCACTTGGTACCGTACAGGTAATGTCTGCATATCTTAAGTGCGAAAACAACAGCTCCCAGCTCTAAATCGTGCGTAGTGTAGTTTCTTTCATGAACTTTAAGTTGGCGTGAGGCGTACGCAATGACTTTATCCCGTTGCATGAAAACACAACCCAGGCCCTGAATTGATGCGTCGCAATAAACTACAAAATCGTCTTTGCCTTCAGGCAATGAGAGGATTGGTGCGCTGCAGAGTCTATCCTTTAAGTGCTGAAATGCTGATTCTTGTGTATTACCCCATCGATAAGTAACGCCCTTCTACGTTAGTAAGGTGAGAGGTTGCGCAATCTTGGAGAAATCCTTGATAAACCTCCTGTAGTAACCTGCCAAACCCAAAAATTGGTGAATTTCCGTTGGTGTGCGAGCTGCAGGCCAGTTCTTAATCGAGTCTACCTTGGATGGATCAACATGAATCCCATCCTTGTTTACCACGTGGCCTAGAAAGTGGACTTCACGAAGCCAGAAGTCGCATTTTGAAAACTTGGCGTACAACTGTTCTGTTCGAAGGAGTTCCAAAATAAGTCGGAGATGGTGCTCGTGTTCCTCCTGACTCTTAGAGTAGATCAGGATGTCGTCGATGAAGACAATAACAAATTTGTCTAGGTAGGGCTTGCATACTCTATTCATAAGATCCATGAAGACTGCAGGTGCGTTTGTTAATCCGAATGGCATAACTAGAAACTCGTAGTGGCCGTAGCGAGTTCTGAATGCTGTTTTGGAGACGTCCTCATCCCGGACTCTCAGTTGATGGTAGCCTGACCTTAGATCAATCTTTGAATAGTAGCTCGACCCTTGCAGCTGATCGAACAAATCATCGATGCGGGGAAGAGGATAGCGATTCTTCACGGTCACCTTGTTTAGTTTGCGGTAATCTATGCATATACGGAAGGTACCGTCTTTCTTCTTCACAAACAATACTGGAGCTCCCCAAGGCAAAGAGCTAGGACGAATAAAACCTTTATCCAAAAGTTCTTGCAATTGCTTGGATAGTTCTTCCAGTTCGGTTGGAGCTAAGCGATAAGGTGCTCGAGCTATGGGGGCTGCTCCAGGAGCTAGCTCGATCTGGAATTCGACCTGGCGGTGAGGCGGTAGACCAGGTAAATCTTCAGGAAATACTTGAGGAAAGTCGCGCACTACTGGAATATCCTCTAATCTCTTCTCTTTCGTTGATGCATCAGTAACAAGTGCTAAAATAGCGGTGTGGCCCTTGCGCAAACACTTCTGAGCCTTAACAAAGGAGATGATGCCTACCACAGCACCACTCTTGTCGCCTTGAACTTCGAGAGGTTCTTTACCAGAACGGGGAATACGAACAATCTTTTCCTTGCATAGGATCTCTGCTTGCTGTTGGGATAACCAATCCATCCCAATGACGATATCGAAACTACCCAAAACTATAGGAATGAGATCGATAGAGAAAGTATGACCAGCGAGGATAAGATTACAACCCTGAACTATGTGTGTGGCCTCTAAACTTTTACCATTTGCTAACTCTACGACATGCTTGGTGTTCAAAAGTGTTGGTGTACGCTTTAACATTTGACTAACTTTTAGAGACACATAACTGGCATCCGCACCCGAATCAAATAATACAGTGACATAAAAGTCGTCGAGAAGGAACTTACCCATCACTACGTTAAGATCATTCCTTGCATCACCCTGACCAAGCATGAACACTCGACCCCTGGCACCATTATTTCCATCATTGTTTCCCCCGTTGTTGTTCCCATTGCCCTGATTATTGTTGTTGTTGTTCTGGTTTTGATTTAACTGGGGGCAATTCCGCTTGAAGTAGCCTTCAACACCACACTGAAAGCATCCCCTGTTGCCTCGCTGCTGTTGCTGCTGCTGGTTCTGTGGAGCTGGTGGTTGTTGTTGATGGTTCTGATTCGCAGGTCGTGAGCTCCTACAATCTTTAGCTTCATGACCCATCTTGAGACACCTCTGACAACGACCCTTGTTGCACTGACCATTGTGGTGCCTGTTGCATGTGTTGTACTTTGGGAGGTTTCCTCGATATCCACCCTGCCTTTGACTACCAGAAGATTGCTGACCAGGGCTCTGATGGTCATCAATCTTTCGCTGATGTGGCTGGGACTGAACCGAAGTCGAACCCTTGCTGGAGGCTCCATCCCATTTTCGCTTGTTATCACTGGGAGTAGCAAAAGTAGTAGTAGTAGCAGCACTGATACGTTTAGGAAGCTTGTTCTGTTCCACTGCCTGGTCTGTGAGACGATGAGCAAGACGGGTAACATCCTGAATAGTAGCAAGGTTGGCAGACGTCACACGGCTTTGAATCTCTGGTACTAAGCCTTTGAGGTACAACTCAATGCGCTTGATAGGAGGGTCCACCATAGTTGGGCACAAGATGGCCAGCTCGTTGGATCGCTTCGTATACGCTTCTATCTCTGACCCCGTCATCTTCAGATTAAAGAACTCCACTTCTAGCTTGTTGATGTCATCACGATTATAGTTTTCTCGCTTAATCAGTTCCTTAAAGTCGTTCCATGGGGTGGCATTAGCAGCCGCCAACCCCAGTATCTGAACTTGCGCATTCCACCAAGTCAGGGCAATACCTTCGAGGGTACCAGTGCCATACTTCACCCTGCGAGCCTAAGGGCATTCACACATCTCGAAGACCGATTCAAGCTTCTCGAACTAGTGGAGGAGTCCATCTGCTCCTTCAGTGCCACTGAATGTGCTAGGACAACAGTCCATGAAAGTCTTGAATGTGTATACAGGTGGCTGAGCGTGCTGACCTGTTGTGTATAAGAACAGGACAAGGTTAAACACAAGAGTTGGTTTATGAGGGTAGGATCTAAAGATCCTAGAGTGAGTTTGCGACTGCAGGGTATACCTCCTGCTTGAGCGGCTGCAAGTGCTGCAGCAACTTGTTCGTTAATCAAAGCCGTCAACTGGGCTTGAGTCATGTTAACACGTCCACTCATGATCTTCATAACAAAAGGGAAACAATAGTGAGAGAGGTTCGCGAAAGTTCGATGAAAGAAGAGAGTAAGCACACATGTGTTTTCAATCAACAATTGCTACGTTTATCTAAGCATACCGTGAGCAAAGTTCTATGTAACAAGTAAGCAATAAAACATAACCCATAATACCTAGAATTGTGAGTCTTGCACATGGAGCGAAGCGTCGTTGTGGATCGTTGAGCACTGTTCTGGTTATAGTCTGGTTTTAACAAAAACTTTTTCTTTTTATTAAAACCAAGTTCTCTATAACCAATGGCTCTGATACCAATCTGTCACACCCCCAAAATCCACACGCGGAGTACCACCGCCTGGAGGCGTGACTGACCAGGATCAAGCCACCAATCATATTGAACATAACAAGTAATAAGTAAAATTCAACCACACAATATGAAAGGTGTTTCAAATCAAAAACATAGTTAAGTGTTTAGCGGAAGCGTAATTGTAAAACCCAATGTAAGTATTAAGTACGAAATAAAGTAATGTTTTTAGCATGGTACACACTGCCTTGTCCCACAACAACCGCGCCTCCCTATGCAAGCTCCATGAGTACCTAACGACCTGCAAGGCATGTAACAACGAGTCAACAACAAACTTGAGCGAGTTCCCAGTTGTTTGTTTAGTTTTAGTATTCGTTTCGTAAAGCATATGTTCGTTTTGTAAACCATGTATCGTATTAATTCGTATCGCGGTCTCCCAGACATGTGTGTGAAGATTAGTGGGGGCTTCCCATGTGTTACTAGACCGTGTGTATAGACTGCTACGAAAATGTAAGAGGTGCCCTAAGTCAATGTCTATCAGCATTGACCCTTTGCCCATAGTCCATTAGTACACGCCCGTTCGAACGACACGGTGTGAGGTTTGTTAAACCTAATAGCGCTATTAACTAATGACCCGCTCGCCATAGGCCTCGACGATTAAGTCGCTATAAATGAGGGACTTCATGATAGAGGTTTGGTCCAGTGTGTATACTTGGCATCCTACCCACGGAGGATGGTCGTAATTACCGTTTAGTTCATTTACCCATTCCCAACCCTTGGGAATCCCATGCCTTGGAAAGAGTGTGAACTCACCTTGGTTTGCTCGGTATGCTAAAGTATGTGCTCACAAATAATCAGTCAAGTCCTAAAGTACGCACGTGTACATAATCAGTTTATATTCACGAAGTTCACGTATAAGTACAATCACAGTGGATATTGAATCAATGATCACCGAATAGCACAAAGCACGTATTCAAACTCATACAAGTCATGCTTATCATTTAACAGCAATTAATTAACCCAGTTAACTCTTAACAGAAATAACTAAGTTTACTATGCAAATTTCCCTCTCGACGAAACACCCCTGTTTCGTCGTTACTTCCCTTCGACGAAACATCTCTGTTTCGTCGTGCATGCTCTCGGCGAAACACTTCTGTTTTGTCGAGATTATCCTCCGGCGAAACGCTTCTGTTTCGTCAACATCGTCGTTTCGTCCAAAATGTCAGTTACGTCAATTAATCAGTTAATCACAGAAACCCTAATCATTGCTAACAGCCGTCATCAACATCATCAATCATACCCTAATCATTCAACACAGTAATCTTTGATACCCACAACGTTATAACGTATATTCGTTTAATATTCGATCCAGTGATGATTGTGGTATGCAAATATCAACCAAAACATAAACCGCGGTATAACAATTTCATTCAAGAGCATTGAGTTTAGTCTAAATGATTCGAGACAGAACATCAACCCTATCTACTGGCCACAAATCATCAAACAATCCATTCTCGACATACGAATCCGTAATCCGATAATCTTGATCCTATTATAACTAAAACATTATCTAATCATGAACATGAACCTTACCTAATAATCAATTAAATCTGATTTCAATCACACCGTTAACAACAATTCAATCAGCAATGATTAACACTAACCGAGATAGGAGAAATAACGGGTTGATCGCTAAGAATATCTTCGAGAACTTCAAACTGCCGTCACACAGAAGAGAGAGCTCTAGGGTTTCGATTTTTGTTAAAAGTGTGCAACAGAAAGTCGGTTTACGTTATAATACCCAAATTAACGTGTTGGGCCCTTAATGGGCTTTGGCGAATCACTGGGCCGCCGAAACACACTTGTTTCGTCGAGATGTGTGTGACGAAACACACTTGTTTCGTCGAGGTGACTTATGGCGAAACACTCCTGTTTCGTCGGAGTGGTTGATGGCGAAACACATTGTTTCGTCGGGTAGTTCTAGTCCTAAACAGTTTACAAGTTCATGTTCATGCAACCAAACACTTTACTTATATTAAACACATAATATATCAAACAACCATCTCAACTTATAATCCAACATGTACAATTACAAGGCAACGAATCAAACAACTAAACAGTTAATGCGCAATTAATGCGAAGATGGAATCTAGGAAACACGAGTTGTCACATTATCCCCAACTTGAAAGAAATTTCGTCCCGAAATTTGGCATGCGGCTACTGAGGAAGCTAGTTGTGTTGTGTGTTACACCCTGGCTTTGCGGAAGCGTGGGTTTATTTGGTATGACTTCTTAATACCATAGCTTAATCACAACAAAGCTATATAAAATTAAAACCATGCAGATCATCCGTTAATTAAAGTCTTAAAAACAAAATACCACAACATTGTTTTAAAATGCAGACACATGCATCGAGTTTACAACACTTACAAAATAAAACATTGTTCTTAAGACGAAACCACAAACATAAAATAAGACATCGTTTAAGACTTGCGACTCGTCCAGGTAAAAGTCGCAATCCTTAAACGTGGATGATCCCATAACTCGTACGCAGCACGAAAACGTAGCATACCGTGCCAGATCCTTAGTTCCCTGAAATACATGTAAGTTGGAAAAATCAACAAAAATTGTTGAGCGAGTTCATGTGTAGTGAGTATGTAAAACCTTTGTAAGTATAAAATCCCTGGTATGTAGCAAATAAGAGAATAAAGAGATCACCAATGGTTTGCAAGGCCATTGATATGTGTGAAGTGTAGTAGGAAGACTCAAACCTAGCAGATTTTTGCGTTGGGTACAAAGTCACCCCGAGGTCCGTATTGTTGGGCCTGGGGCTGGGCTCGCTACACCCAGATAGATCTACCGCTACTGTCCCTCGGTCCTACACTAGGGATTAATGGCTTTCAGTTCCCGCCTACCCACTCACATGATCTAAGTAGTAACCCTCCTTACGCTAATCATATCATGTGTAAAAGTACTCATAATCATAGTAACATGTATTTCACCCCCGCAGTTTAGAAAACTGAAAACAGTTAAGAGAAAAGGGGGACATGAACTCACTGAAGTGCGTCTCTAACAAGAAATCTCCCGTTCAACCTGCTGTGCGACGACCTACACGTACTAACTTCTATTAGACGAACGGCCATGCCTTAGCTTAAGGTTTAAGTCTTTGAGAAATAGTTAGACAACTATTTCGTGATTACACTTCGTAATTAATTGGTAAATATATTCCTTCCAAAGGATGGGGGTTTTAATACATGTGCGTTTATGTATCTTCAAAACATATTATTAAGTCTCACTTAAAATATATTTTAATTCTTTCTCCAAAATATAAATATTTTTCCCAAAAATATTATATTTTATTCCATATAATTTTCCAAAATAATACTTTTATCAAAATACGCGTTTAAGAGTATTTTCTGAAAATACGTAAGTTACAGTTAAAGTTCGGGTGGTAATAATAATAATCCCAGTGTAACTTAAATATTATGAAGGCGTTCATATTATTTTGGAGTCGTTAATATTCGGTATGTTCTAGTAACATTATTTTTACTCTAAAAATAATATTCGTATAGTTCACAAAATAATCATGAAAATCTCACAAGTGTTGTTATGAAAAATATATATTCTAAATATATATTTAGCAAGTTTTATTTGTGAAAATCCCACCTCCGACACTTAGAAGTTTAGTAATAAAAATCGTGGCGAAATTTATTTGGGAAAACAAGTTAAAAAGATATTTTTAAGCACTTGTCATGAAAATAATTCTAAGTGTTATTTTCTTGGAAAAATTTCGCCAGAGTTTCCTCTGTAACTGGAGGTGGCCACGCTTTCTAGCGTATCATTTTCTTTTATATATATTCAATCAACAATGTTCCCAACATCAACAAACAATGTTTCAACATCAACTAGTTCAAAAATATACGTAAATTGCAAACACATGAACTTGTGGGTTATGTAAAAGTGTGTAGTAATCTTCCAATATTCTTAGTTGATCTTTCTATCTTTGTAAATAAAGTCGGTTTCTTGTGATCTTTATTCTTGAAGACAATACATTTTTACAACTTCTAGGTCAAATATTACAAAAATAATTCTTTGTTAATAACCTTTCGTTACACAAGTGTCTACGCACTTGTGTGTTCACAAAATCACCTTTGTTTTAAGAAAGATCCGGCTTCTAAAACACGATTTCATTTTACACTTGGTTCTTCGAAAATACCACTTATAGATCTTTAGATGTACTAGTTTAGAACTTCGTTTTATAAGAAAAATCACTTTTACACAAGTTAATGTTCATGTGTAGTAGTGTTCATCATCTAGTCCTTTTCATACTTTAACATACACTAGTTCATGTTCTATGGACATGACTTAGCCGGGTTAGATGACGATCCGAACTACTACTAGCATCAAACAACATAAAAGAGCCGTAACAAAACAAGATCCAAGAGTTTTACACTAATATTCATTCTTTAACCACTTTCTTCATCATCTTACAAGACTTTTAGTTGGTGATCTTTAGTGTTTATGATTTTCATCCGACAAATCTCTTATTAACCACTTTAGACAAGATCAAGAAGGTGTTTAGAGTCACTTACTACTAGCTCGAGGCTAGGGAAGAAACTAGACGAAAAATAGGTGGTTAATAGCGTTGTGGTGAGGTCCTTGGCAATCCGCAAACACCGAGCTTCCTTGTATGAGATCCTTCACACTTGTATAAGCTTGGAATTGTAAGATCGAAATCCAAAAGTGGTGGTGGGTGGGGCTATGGTTTCGGCCGAGATATCTAGAGAAGGAGAGAGATGAGTTAATTTTTGTTGTTGTGGTGAGATGAACATGAAGCCTAATGGTTATTCTTATAGTCCATTTGTCCTAATTACCCAAAGGATCTTATGTTATCAAGATATTAAGCACACATGTATATAATATTCAAAATTTTAGTGGGGTGTCCCCACATGGGGACCGAACTCGTTGAGGGGGGGGGGGGGGTAAATGGTTGAATTCCAACTAAATGTTTAAGGTTTAGTTAGTTAAATTAGGAGGTTAACTAGTTACAAGCATGTAGTGTCTTGTGACGGGTGTTTGAGTATTCGGGGACCCTAACTGGCTCAGAAAAAGAA
The DNA here is from genome assembly GCF_002127325.2 of Helianthus annuus. Lineage (NCBI taxonomy): Eukaryota > Viridiplantae > Streptophyta > Magnoliopsida > Asterales > Asteraceae > Helianthus > Helianthus annuus. Next base: position 50,535,861 of record NC_035433.2, on the reverse strand, counting down.
GAATAGTGTTAATGACAATAATTTTATGTCCCGGGTTAAGTCCGATTATTCGGTTGGATACTGATCCGTTAATGTGTCAAACAAAGTTTTAAAGTGTCTTTAATAGTATTTTAAGTGACACAAAGAATTCCCGACACTTTGGAAAGTGTCTAGTATTATTTTCCCATGTTTTTGCACTTTACTAGTTTGCTAAAATGCTGAATTTTATATTAAAGTGCAGGATTTTGTGTTTAAATCATATTTTTGGCACATCCGGTCACTATAACTTATACCTAGTGACGCAGTTCTACAATCCTCACTTCCCTTGTAGTAAACTATTCCCGGCTCATACAGGCCTTGGAGGCAGTGTTTGCCTGGTGCTGGCTATGTCAGCATGTTTACTGGGTTATCCGTTCATTGTGCTACTGTGCTTTTGTGCATCAAATTTGTCACTAAAGTTCTGTATGTAAATAATAGAGTGACAGTTAATAAAGTATGATGCAAGTATGTGTATGTATCAGTATTCAAGTAGCAGTTTATCCACAATTGTAAGCAAGCACAGTAATTAAGCAGTAATTAAATATTAATTAAGTCGTACGGATACCTGAGTTGGTGAGGGTTGTCACATTCTCCCCCCGTTAGAAAAATTTCGTCCTGAAATTTTAAGTTCTGCTTCTAGATGCAGGAGTCTTGGGAAATAAGTGGGGGTACCTTTCTTTCATTTGGTCCTCACGCTCCCAGGTGTATTCTGGACCGTGTCTTGCATTCCAACGAACCTTGAAGAGCTTGACACTGCTCCGGCGGGTTTTCTTTACCTTCCAATTTGTAACCTCAACCGGTTCTTCGACAAATTGGAGCATGTCGTCAATATGGATCTCGTCTGCAGGAATGACAACAGTATCTTGTGTTGGACTTTTCTTTAAGTTTGATACATGAAATGTATCGTGAACACCGTTCAGTTCGGCAGGTAAGTCCAGCTTGTACGCTACTAACCCAATTCTTTCCAGAATCTTGAATGGACCAATATATCGCGGGTTCAACTTTCCACGCTTCCCGAAGCGTGCCACTCCCTTCCCGGGTGATACCTTCAACAATACCATATCACCTACCTCGAACTCTAGAGGTTTCCTTCTTCGGTCCGTGTAGCATTTCTGACGATCGCGAGCTGCCTTGATGCGATCTCGGATCTGTGCAATCTTATCTGTGGTTTCCTGGACCACATCAGGACCAACCAATTGTTTATCACCTGCATCGGACCAACAAAGCGGTGATCTGCACTTGCGGCCATATAGAGCTTCAAATGGTGTGGCACTAATACTGGTGTGGTAGCTGTTGTTGTATGAGAATTCGACCAATGGTAAATGTTTATCCCAGCTACCGCCCAAATCCATAACACATGCTCTCAGCATATCCTCCAATGTTTGTATCGTTCGTTCGCTTTGTCCGTCGGTCTGTGGGTGAAACGCAGTGCTCAGATTCAACTGTGAGCCAAAAGCTTCTTGGAAGGACTGCCAAATACTTGACACACCTTCCGTCTCTATCAGAGATGATCGAGAGGGGCACTCCATGACGTGCAACGATTTCTCTCATGTAAATTTCAGCCAATTTGCTCGTGTTATCTTTCTCTCTGATAGGTAAGAAATGCGCAGACTTTGTTAATCGGTCCACTATTACCCAAATAGTGTCATGACCCTTTGGCGTTTTTGGCAATTCGTTATAAAATCCATTGATATTTGTTCCCATTTCCACTTGGGAATCTCAGGTTGTTGCAGAAGTCCTGAAGGCTTCTGGTATTCAGCTTTCACCTTAGCGCACGTTAAACACTTGCTCACATAAGCAGCAACATCGCCTTTCATTCTAGGCCACCAATAATAATCTTTAAGATCTTGGTACTTCTTATCCGCTCCTGGGTGGATAGAGTATCGTGATTTGTGTGGTTCCTCAAAAATAACTTTTCTCAAACCACCAAATAGAGGAACCCAAATTCTTTTCATAAAACATAACGTTCCTTCCTCGTTTGGCACTAATTGCTTCTCCATCCCACGGAGATATTCTTCTTCAAGGTTTCTTTCCTTAAGAGCTTCTTTCTGCGCGGCACGAACGCGTAGGGAAAGGTCTGTTTGAATAATCATCTCCAAAGCCCTAACCCTTATGGGCTTGATCCTCTCCTTTCGACTTAGGGCATCGGCGACCACATTCGCCTTCCCTGGATGGTACTTAATCTCGCAGTCGTAATCGTTTAACAACTGGACCCAACGTCTTTGTCTCATATTCAGCTCTTTCTGGTCGAATATGTGCTGCAGACTTTTATGATCCGTAAAAATTGTACATTTTGTACCATATAGGTAGTGTCTCCAGATCTTTAATGCAAATATCACTGCGCCTAGTTTCAAATCATGAGTGGTATAATTCTTTTCATGTACTTTCAGCTGGCGTGATGCGTAAGCTATAACCTTCTGGCGTTGCATCAACACGCAACCCAAACCTTGATGCGAAGCGTCACAATATACCACAAAATCGTCTGTACCTTCCGGTAGTGCTAAGATTGGCGCATTGCAGAGCTTATACTTTAACAACTGAAACGCTTCCTCCTGTTTGATTCCCCAATCAAACTTCTTATCCTTCTGTGTGAGGAGTGTCAATGGTTGAGCGATTTTTGAAAAATCCTAAATGAACCTTCGATAGTAGCCAGCCAAACCCAAGAATTGTCGAATCTCGGTTGGCGTCTTTGGGGTCTCCCAATTCTTTATCGCCTCAATTTTGGTGGGGTCCACATGAATTCCATCTCCATTTACCACATGTCCAAGGAATTGGACTTCACATAGCCAAAACTCGCACTTAGAGAATTTGGCATACAACCGTTCCTTTTTCAGCAGCTCCAAAATAGCTCTTAGGTGCTGTTCGTGCTCAGCCTTTGTCTTTGAATAAATCAAAATATCGTCGATAAACACAATCACGAACTTATCGAGATACGGCTTGCAGACTCTGTTCATCAAATCCATAAAGACTGCAGGTGCGTTTGTCAACCCAAACGGCATAACTAGGAACTCGTAGTGTCTATAACGAGTTCTAAAGGTTGTCTTCGGGATACTTTCCTCTTGTATCCTTAGCTGATGGTAACCTGATCGCAAGTCGATCTTCGAGTAAAAACTTGAACCTTGTAACTGGTCGAATAGATCATCGATCCTTGGCAGAGGATACCTATTCTTGATCGTCAATTTATTCAACTCCCGGTAGTCAATACACATACAATAACTACCGTCCTTCTTCTTGACAAACAGGACCGGAGCTTCCCAAGTTGAGAAGCTTGGTCTGATGAATCCCTTGTCTAACAACTCTTGAAGTTGTGTCGACAATTCCTGCATCTCTGACGGTGCAAGTCTATAAGGTGCCCTAGCTACAGGCGCGGCGCCTGGAACTAATTCTATACGGAACTCCACTTGTCTCTGGGGTAGCAATCCTGGCAAGTCCTCTGGGAAGACTTCCGAATATTCCTCACGACAGGGATGTCTTCGATCTTTGGTTCAGCAGCTTTCTTATCTACAATGTGTGCCAGGAAGGCAGCACACCCCTTCTGTAAACACTTACGGGCTTTCATGCAGCTGATGATTCTTACAGGCGTATCACGCTTTTCTCCATGAACCACAATTGTTTCACCATCTTTGGTTGGGATACGAACGACCTTTTCGTGACAAACAATTTCTGCCTTGTTGCTTGATAACCAATCCATCTCTACTACCACGTCGAAGCTTCCCAACTTGACTGGCAGTAGATCCAAAGCAAACTCACGCTCTCCCAACTTGATTACACAACCTCTGACCACTTCATTGGCTTCTACTAACTTTCCATTAGCCAATTCGATTGAGTACGGGATAACTAATTTACTAGCAGCTAACCCAAGCATATTCTTAAACTCTAATGATACGAAGCTATAATCGGCACCAGTATCAAATAAAACGGATGCAAAGTGTTGGTTTATGGGGAAAGTACCAGTAACAACATTGGGATCCTGGCGCGCTTCCCTTGCTTCGATATTGAAAACTCTTCCCCGAGCTTGGTTCAATTCTGGGCAGTTCCTCTTATAGTGCCCAATGTCACCACAGTTAAAACAATCCGGTCTTTGCTCGTTTCCACCTCCATTCCCAGCCTGATTGTTGTTTTGGTTACGATTCATAGTACCAGCTTGGTTCGTGTTGTTGCCTCGATTTCCATTTCCTCCATTATTTCCTTGTGCACGATTTCCATTTCCACCCCGGTTATTGTTTCGATTACCAAAACCTCCTTGGCCACCCCGACCAGCAGTAGCCCAACATGAATCTTTCGAGTGGCCAACCTTTCCACATGCTTCACTTACTTTTGACCCACACCGGCCAGAATGGTGACGCTGGCAAGTGTTACACTTGGGGTGTGTTCCCATATATCCCTTCCCTTTCTTTCTAGTACCAGTTGTAGGTTGGACTGGTGCGCTTGGTTCTCCTTTCCTGCCATCACTGCTTGTGCCTTGTTTGAAGTTTGAGAATTTTCTTTTGTTACCCCTGGACGACTCTACGTGAGTCTCCTTCTTCTTTTGCTCAACATCAGAAAACTTGTTTAGGCAGATAGCCTCCTTAGTAAGAGCCACGCTCAGATCAATTGCCTCAGTGATTGTTGCCGGCTTTGAAGAGGTCACCATACTTATGATTTGAGGAGTTAAACCCCAAATGAAGCGCTCGATTCGCTTGAATTCTGGTGTAACCATGTAAGGTACCACATGAGACAAGTCGTGAAACCTTTGAACATATTCCGCAATTTTCGGACCTTCCATCTTCAAATGCCAAAACTCAGTTTCCAACCTTTGAATTTCAGCGCGAGAGCAATACTTTCTTCGCATGAGCTCTTTCAGCTCAGTCCATGTCATTGCGTAGGCTGCGGCTTCACCAAGAGTTTGACTTGTAAGTTCCACCAGGACAGGGCTCCGTCCAAGAATAGCCCAGAAATGTAAGTAACTTGCTGGTCTGGAGCGCACTTGCTCATTCGGAGAACATACTCTGTCTTTTCGGCCCATCGAACAAAAGCAACAGCACCTCCGGGGCCGTCAAAGTTTACAGGCTTGCAGTCAAGAAACTACTTGTATGTGCACCCTGCACATGCATTAGAATATACAAATGGCATTAGCAAACGTGCTAAAGATATCCAATGGTATCATGGAATGCCTTAATGACTTAGTATTACCATGAGGCGAATTGTTGTTGCCATTGTTGTCTGAATTACTCCCGCTAGTTCCTCCTTGTGAGGTTGCGTACTGCACAATGGCGGCAGCGATGACCTGCTGAAGTTCTGCCTCGTTGGTAGGCATGCGTGCTTGGCATCTCGGTGGCATCTTCTAAAAGATGTGTTCACGTAAGTCAGGTCATGGTAGGTAAAGTGTACGTATATAACGATAGTAACAATACATAACATCTCATGTTAAAATAAACCAAATACATAACATCCCATGTTACAAATAATTCAACCACATAACATGTCATGTTATAGAACATAAATAATCAATCAAACATCACATGTGATGAGAATACTGCGATTGCATTGCCATAATCGAGACCACAATGTAAAGTGTACAAGTACATACTGTATCATACAACATCAACGACTAAGGGCTACATCACCCCAGTCCAAAATATCAAATCAGTGTCAACAATATCCAATATACATAACAACAAAAGTCAGGATCAATATGCAGTCTCCCAAAAGCTGTGAAATCTGTGCAATCGCCGTCTTCTCAACAAAAGTCCACCCGTGTCGTACAAAATAGCCCTACGCTGATGGCGGTGGAGGAGGGGGAAAATGAGAAAAGAACAAACGGCGCATGTGAAGCCAATCCTCCTCCATAGCTCGGTGAGAACGCAACAGATACGCTAGCTGCTTCTCCTGAGTCCCAAAACGAGCAGCAAAATCGGGAGATAACGGACGAGGAGGGTGTGATATCGCAGGGTGAGTCTGGCCCTGGCACTGGCATGGTGGTCGCTGAGCTCTCTCAAGCTCCTGCACGCGACGTGTCAGTGCCTCCTGCTGGATCATAAAAGATCTGAGAATATCCTCTACAGAATAACCCATGTGATAAGTATGATAAGGATCAGATGGTGGCATGATGGGTGGCGAAGTCCAAAGAAAAGGCTTGCTAGATGGAGCAATGGATGGCACAGCAAACAGTGCAACAAGGGGAATAGCAGTGTGATGAGAGACCTGTGGTACAAACTGATCTCCTCCAGGCATAAAAGGTGCATGGCCAAAAGGCTGACGGGATGAACCCTCCCCAGGACGTGGTGGAGGTATGTCCTGGATAAATGTGATAGGCAGGTCGGCGAGATGCGCATCAGTGACGTGTGTAGGAAACAAGGGTGCATCAATAGGAGCTGAAGCAGGTCCTGAAACAGGTATAACAGGTACCAAAAAAGGCGGGTAGTCATCATCATCGTCAATCCACCCATTCCGGGTGTGCGCATAATGAGGGTCAACATGGGTCGCAAAAAGTGCATGCTCGGGCTCTACAGGCACTGGGTCTGGAATAGGAGCAATAACAGGATCAGCCGGAATGTCAGCAATGTGAGGGGCATCAATATGAGCATCAATAGCATGATCATCCTCCAACATTGGAGCAACAATAGGATAATCATCGACAGGTACATCAATAATCAAAGGATCAACAGCGGGTACATCAGCATGAATAGGGTCATGCTCGAATGCGGGGTTTGGAGCAAATACTAGCTCGAGGGCCACAGCAGGCTCCGGGTCGTCAAACTCCATCTCGAAATCTGCGGGATCAGCAAACATAGGGTCAACAGGGTCAACAGGGTCCTCCATGGGCTGATCTAGGTGAATAAACTCAATCTCCTGGTCTGGATCAAAACCAGGTGGAAAGACGGGGTCTGAATCATCATCAATGTCATGATCGATCGCAAAACTCGGGGCAGGGGCAGGTGCAGCGAACGACGCCCTATCAGTGTCTGTATCATGCGAATAGTGTTGCGCGCCCTGCGCGTGTGATGGTGCAGATGCCACAGACTCGAAAGAGTCTGGGACAGGTGAATGGGCGGGTGCCTCCTCTGCAGGAGCATCCGCGAGTAGCAAGAGATCGCCAGCAGCTATGTGGGCCTCACCCTCAAACTCGTCCTCTAGTGGATCCTCGTCAAACAAGTCGACGTCATCGTCAGCGACTACGTCAAGAGGCATATCAAGAACAGGGTACGCGGCAAGAGGTATAGGGGCAGGGATCACCACGAGCGGCAAATCCCCAGCAATAGGGCCATCAGCGGGCTCAGCAACAACATCGGGCAGCGCGAATGGCTGAAAATCATCATCATCCGTGCTGGTGGTGTCCGAAGTATGCACCTCGTGCTCTGATGACACTCTGTCGTCCGATACGATGGGCACAGGGTCCGTGGTGTCCGACTCTCATGTGCCAGATGAAGACATATCGTCTGTAACACAAACACACATATGCACATATAATTAATCATATAGTCAGATAAACATATTAGTCACCAATAAACAATCAAATAGTTCTCCTAGTCCCACTAGTCTAACCTCTCAGCCCCCCCAGACTGATCTTCCTAGTCCCACTATATTAACTTCCCAGCCTCCCAGACTGACTCCCTAGTCCCACTAGACAATTCTCCCAGCCTCCCAGACTGACTCCCTAGTCCCACTAGACAATTTTCCCAGCCTCCCAGACTGACTCCCTAGTCCCACTAGACAATTTCCTCAGCCTCCCAGACCGAGCCTCAGCCTCCCAGACCGAGCCTCAGCCTCCCAGACTGAGCCATAACTAACAAATAAAATGTGCTCAACTTTTGTTTGTAAAAACGTTTTGGATCTGGACTTAAGTGGTATGCAGTGTAAAAATGTTTTCGTGAGAGCCCTAGTGATCATAGTCTAGACTCGAGAAGGAAGCGTGGGTTTATTTGATGTGACTTCTTAATACCATAGCTTAATCACAACAAAGCTATATGAAATTAAAACCATGCAGATCATCCATTAATTAAAGTCTTAAAAACAAAATACCACAACATTGTTTTAAAATACAGACACATGCATCGAGTTTACAACACTTACAAAATAAAACATTGTTCTTAAGACGAAACCACAAACATAAAATAAGACATCGTTTAAGACTTGCGACTCATCCAGGTAAAAGTCGCAATCCTTAAACGTGGATGATCCCATAACTCGTACGCAGCGCGAAAACGTAGCATACCGTGCCAGATCCTTAGTTCCCTGAAATACATGTAAGTTGGAAAAATCAACAAAAATTGTTGAGCGAGTTTATGTGTAGTGAGTATGTAAAACCTTTGTAAGTATAAAATCCCTGGTGTGTAGCAAATAAGAGAATAAAGAGATCACCAATGGTTTGCAAGGCCATTGATATGTGTGAAGTGCAGTAGGAAGACTCAAACCTAGCAGATTTTTGCGTTGGGTACAAAGTCACCCCGAGGTCCGTACTGTTGGGCCTGGGGCTGGGCTCGCTACACCCAGATAGATCTACCGCTACTGTCCCTCGGTCCTACACTGAGGATTAATGGCCTTTAGTTCCCGCCTACCCACTCACATGATCTAAGTAGTAACCCACCTTACGCTAATCATATCATGTGTAAAAGTACTCATAATCATAGTAACATGTATTTCACCCCCGCAGTTTAGAAAACTGAAAACAGTTAAGAGAAAAGGGGGACATGAACTCACTGAAGTGCGTCTCTAACAAGAAATCTCCCGTTCAACCTGTTGTGCGACGACCTACACGTACTAACTTCTATTAGACGAACGGCCGTGCCTTAGCTTAAGGTTTAAGTCTTTGAGAAATAGTTAGACAACTATTTCGTGATTACACTTCGTAATTAATTGGTAAATATATTCCTTCCAAAGGATGGGGGTTTTAATACATGTGCGTTTATGTATCTTCAAAACATATTATTAAGTCTCACTTAAAATATATTTTAATTCTTTCTCCAAAATATAAATATTTTTCCCAAAAATATTATATTTTATTCCATATAATTTTCCAAAATAATACTTTTATCAAAATACGCGTTTAAGAGTATTTTCTGAAAATACGTAAGTTACAGTTAAAGTTCGGGTGGTAATAATAATAATACCGGTGTAACTTAAATATTATGAAGGCGTTCGTATTATTTTGGAGTCGTTAATATTCGGTATGTTCTAGTAACATTATTTTTACTCTAAAAATAATATTCGTATAGTTCACAAAATAATCATGAAAATCTCACAAGTGTTGTTATGAAAAATATATATTCTAAATATATATTTAGCAAGTTTTATTTGTGAAAATCCCACCTCCGACACTTTGAAGTTTAGTAATAAAAATCGTGGCGAAATTTATTTGGGAAAACAAGTTAAAAAGATATTTTTAAGCACTTGTCATGAAAATAATTCTAAGTGTTATTTTCTTGGAAAAATTTCGCCAGAGTTTCCTCTGTAACTGGAGGTGGCCACGCTTTCTAGCGTATCATTTTCTTTTATAAATTCAATCAACAATGTTCCCAACATCAACAAACAATGTTTCAACATCAACTAGTTCAAAAATATACGTAAATTGCAAACACATGAACTTGTGGGTTATGTAAAAGTGTGTAGTAATCTTCCAATATTCTTAGTAGATCTTTCTATCTTTGTAAATAAAGTCAGTTTTTTGTGATCTTTATTCTTGAAGACAATACATTTTTACAACTTCTAGGTCAAATATTACAAAAATAATTCTTTGTTAATAACCTTTCTTTACACAAGTGTCTACGCACTTGTGTGTTCACAAAATCACCTTTGTTTTAAGAAAGATCCGGCTTCTAAAACATGATTTCATTTTACACTTGGTTCTTCGAAAATACCACTTATAGATCTTTAGATCTACTAGTTTAGAACTTCGTTTTATAAGAAAAATCACTTTTACACAAGTTCATGTTCATGTGTAGTAGTGTTCATCATCTAGTCCTTTTCATACTTTAACATACACTAGTTCATGTTCTATGGACATGACTTAGCCAGGTTAGATGACGATCCGAACTACTACTAGCATCAAACAACATAAAAGAGCCGTAACAAAACAAGATCCAAGAGTTTTACACTAATATTCATTCTTTAACCACTTTCTTCATCATCTTACAAGACTTTTAGTTGGTGATCTTTAGTGTTTATGATTTTCATCCGACAAATCTCTTATTAACCACTTTAGACAAGATCAAGAAGGCATTTAGAGTCACTTACTACTAGCTCGAGGCTAGGGAAGAAACTAGACGAAAAATAGGTGGTTAATAGCGTTGTGGTGAGGTCCTTGGCAATCCGCAAACACCGAGCTTCCTTGTATGAGATCCTTCACACTTGTATAAGCTTGGAATTGTAAGATCGAAATCCAAAAGTGGTGGTGGGTGGGGCTATGGTTTCGGCCGAGATATCTAGAGAAGGAGAGAGATGAGTTAATTTTTGTTGTTGTGGTGAGATGAACATGAAGCCTAATGGTTATTCTTATAGTCCATTTGTCCTAATTACCCAAAGGATCTTATGTTATCAAGATATTAAGCACACATGTATATAATATTCAAAATTTTAGTGGGGTGTCCCCACATGGGGACCGAACCCGTTGAGGGGGGGGGGGGTAAATGGTTGAATTCCAACTAAATGTTTAAGGTTTAGTTAGTTAAATTAGGAGGTTAACTAGTTACTAGCATGTAGTGTCTTGTGACGGGTGTTAGGGTATTCGGGGACCCTAACTGGCTCAGAAAAAGAAGAATAGTGTTAATGAAAATATTTTTAAGTCCCGGGTTAAGTCCAGTTGTTCGGTTGGATACTGATCTGTTAATGTGTCAAACAAAGTTTTAAAGTGTCTTTAATAGTATTTTAAGTGACACAAAGAATTCCCGACACTTTGGAAAGTGTCTAGTATTATTTTCCCATGTTTTTTCACTTTACTAGTTTGCTAAAATGCTGAATTTTATATTAAAGTGCAGGATTTTGTGCTTAAATCATATTTTGGGCACATCCGGTGTCACAACCCCCGATCCCTAATCCCGGGGAACGGGCGGCCGTGATCCAGTTTCGGTGGTATCGGGTATTGTCTAATTTGGCAGCGGAATTTTTCATCAGGACCGTAGTTAAGAAATATTTTAAAAGAGTAAAACCACCTTATTTTCATAATATTAAACACATGGGATAAAACCCAAGTTTTGCAGTACATACATTTTTATAGGAATAAATCCTTTTTAATTTAATAAAAACATCTATTTTATTTTAGGTAACTTTATTGCCACTTTTCCAAGTCTTCAGTGCTCTCCAGCTGGCTTCTATTGGCTTTACACTAAGTTACCTGAAACACGTGTTTAAAAACATTTTATCAGCAGGAAATACTGGTGAGTGAATCCCAGTTTAATCAAGTTTAAATAAAAAGTCACAGTGAACAGTATTGAGGGCGCATCCGCAATTACATTTATTTCCAAGTTATATCAATTATCACCCGTGGTACTGTCGACACCCGACTTGTGGTAATGTTACTCCATAACCAGGTTGTAACAAATTTTGTATACAAAACCCCAACATACCCACGATAATTGTATTCTTACAAATACTCAATAACTGTCGTTCGCAGGGAAAAGTATTTAAGGTTTTGTAAAAACATTTAACAAAAAGGAGATTACTCACATTGCTATTTTAGGTATTTCCCTTGTGGCTTCCTGGTTATAATTTAGTTGAATAAACAATGCACACGCGTTAGTATAATAACCCATTTTAACATTACTAATACCCTCCCCGAGACGGCATTCCAACGACTACGTCGGGCAGAACCACGACAGCCGTTACGGAACCCTAGATCAATCGGGCAGAGTATCTAATACGTATCCAGGGGTTATGATACTTACAACGAGGCAGAGCTTTGCTAATTAGGGGGTATAATACCCGACTATAATATCAGTTCTACAGAAATTTGAGATTGAGAATTGAAATGTGAGCGAGTTGAATGAAATCCGATGCCTGCTATTTATAGTTGCTGATACTTGGTCTCCACGCGGCCCGCGTAAGGGTAGACAGGAGTCTACGCGGCCCGCGTCAAACTCCAGTCAATGCGTAGCTTATCCTGGTCATGATCTAGACCTGCCACGATGTCGACACGTGTCGGCACCGGGCTGCGCCACACTTTAGGTTACTCGCGGCCCGCGTCAACTTAATATATTGTTTACGCGGCCCGCCTGGACTTAAGAAACCAAAGGAGTCCGGTTCTAGCTTTCATACGGCCCGCGTAAGGGTTTGGGGTGGGCTCACGCGGCCCGCCTCAACTTACTATTTCTTGTTTTTCATTTATTTTTAATGCTATATTGTATTTCGGGCTTTGTTTTCACATACGGGGTGTATTTTAGGAAGTGTAGGGTGTCAGGAAAATATTCGGGAGGGTTGCTATATTTTGGGTACAACTCCTGGATTATTTAATAAAATATATAGTGCACTCACATTAAGTATAGTGACCCAAATTCCACTTTATCCCTACGTCACGAGACAGAACCCCAACATATTTAGGCAGAGCCTTGACATATGTTACGAGGCCCTACGTCAGTCGGACAGGGTATCAGTGGTCAGGGGTTACAATACTTAAATCGGGGCAGGGTTTTTAAAGTATTGTAGGTATAATGCTTAACAAAAAAATAGACTAAGAAAAGAATATAGAAGGAGGCGTAAGAGATTTGAAAAATGGGGGTTGGTTCCGGTACAAACCATATTTATCCTACAAACCGTAAGAACAAATCCTAGCACTTAAAAAAAGTTAAATTAGCACATACCGAAACAATACATACATAAAAGTAGCACTTTTGAATTATATTAGCACATAAAAATTAATCAAGATAACTGATTTTAGCACACATTTGGATGATATCAGCACTTTTCTTAATCAGCGCACATTGAAAACAAAAAGAAGATCTAAATAAAGAATTAATTGCGTGTTAGCATATTTATAGGGAATTCAATATAATTGATATTATTTAGGATATTATTTTATCATTTCTCTATAATAGGTTTGATGTCACGTGACACTTTTTAAATGGTTCTTACGATGTGTATGCGAAATGTAGTTTGTATTTGATCCTACTCCTTGAAAAATGAACAAAGGAAAGGTTGAAATGAAACCTTCAATTTATACTACATTTTAACTTGATGTTCACGCAACTAATGACCACGTATTCATAACAACTAATGGCCACGTGTATGTGCATTACTATGTGCATTACTTCATATTTTGAGTTGAATGCATTTTATTTTAAAGATTCTAATGCATACGTATGATTACATTCATATGTTAGTTTGTTTTTGTATTATTATTTTATATATTATATTTAATTTAACAGCTTCACTTATTTTGGCGCTTATAACTTCTAAAATATGACGTTTTAATAAAACATTAAATATATCTTTACAACGAGAATAATTTTATCTACATTTCGAACCAAGTTTCATTAAAAACAGAGTATGTCCAAATATAATGTATTTTTATAATTAAATGGTTCCTACGCTTGCCCAAAATACCTCATATTTCCATTGGTCAACTTACCCATGGTTAATAACATAAGTTTTTATATAAATAAGAATTTTGGGGAATGTTACATCCTCCCCACCTTGTTTTAAATCTCGTCCTCGAGATTTCCTGAAATATGGGTGAATATTTTTAGTTAGTTTAGTTTCTAGTCTTTGTTTTGAATTTCACTTTACTTTGACCATAACTATTCTTTTTGTTGTGAGATTCTTATCTTTGACTGAAATATGTTTTGTAATTTAATACAACTTTTAGTTACAGGTTTCCTAATGCGTTAATAATTGCAAAGGAAATTCTTATACTTTCGATGGCGTTCCAACTTATAGGGTTCCTTCCGTTTATCTTGTCGTACGAAATTTCGAGACGGATGATCAAACGAAATAATGTTTGATATTGGAATTATAGATGTATACGAGAGAGATTCCTGATAATTAAATCTAGAATTATCATTGACACACCTGTTCGTGATTTATTCCTAATTGTCAGTCAATATGGTCTTTGGATTTCTTCATAGATATACATATCTATATAATCATATATTTCACATACTGTAATATACACACCATTCATCAGGTCAGTGTATTTAACAGATTCATATTTTCAAAAACAGGTTAGACATCAAATCATGGTACTATTTAGGGAATTCCATTAACATAACATATACCCCATCTCACCCGGTCTTGCCGGAGAGGTACCCCCATCTCACCCGGACAAGCTGGAGTGTATACCACATCATACCCAGACTTGCCGGAGAGGTAGTTATCATTGTATTTCCCGTAAATAGAATTTTCTCAAATAATGATTTCAGAAGTACATCATTTATTATGGCTTGTATCAAGAAACAAGGAAATTAGTATTCTCATGATGGATCATATTCTAGAACCGAGTAGTATCAATAAACAAGAAATAACAGTGGCCAGGTGTTATTGCTTATTTATCATACATGCACTGTTCTAGTCATCATCCTCACGGGATACCAATAACCATCACACTTTATCTACGCAAGTAATTGGCTTATCTCAAAGCTTTATACTAAGGCATTTTTCTTAGATTCAAGTCTAAATACTGTCCTGGTTGTTACCAGTGAATATCAATATCCTAACTCTTTCATTTAAGCATAGATATTATTATGGTTGTGGTTTTATTTTGGTTGGAGAATGGAGTTTCAAATTTATCATTGTCTCCGTTGTTACTATAGCTAGGTTCAATGTAATAAGTATGCTTACAGCCAATTCTTTTCATGCTTATATATTATGCGATTCCGATGCACGGAATATTTTATTGAGACAGATGGTATTTTAAAACATAATGGGTTTCATGATTTATTCTTATAATGGCTTCATGTCTTTATAAGAATTACCAGTGCTATTTTCTCTTATCTTTAGAAGATATTTGACTATTATATTGTGTATACCATCAACAGATTGTGTATACATGTGTATATTTATTATTTAGAAACAAACGAAATTTTCAAATCTCCAGTTTAATATTTAAACTTTCGAAATATATACACACATATAAAATAATAACTATACATGACATGGTACCAATCATCGAGCTTATTCCCATTACTTTATTTATCCTTTTATAATAAAAATAGTAATATATTGAAATAAATTTCTGTCAAATATCATATTTTACTATTATTCAAAGTATCTGTCACTAGGCGATCCCTGTGACGGTGGTCAAATCACTGTTGATCATTCTTTCAATTAATAACTCTGAATTTAGTAATGTCTCATGACATTACTTCTTCAAATATATTTTCTATGGCACAAAACCAATTAGCCCAGAAAAGGAAATATATCATTTTCTTTCAAATTAATGGCTATAACTTTATCAAATATAATATATTAATTAAATGACCAATGATATGTCTATATATAACTTTATCAAATCACATACTATTGGTATCACCGTAAATGTTTTAAACGGATAAGCATATGGGTAACATATGTGTTACCCAAACACTTATATGTATAAATACATATGTCTCATTGAAGAGTTTTAACATAAATTCACAAATTTATATGGGATCACAGGTAATTTGTTATAGTTCTAGTTAAAATAAAGAATTCACTAATATTTATTGAAATTTATGTTTAATATGGACCACTTAAACGGTTCCACCTTTTGGCTAATGCATATAAATAGAACGGGTCATTTTTTTTTTTTTTACTATGGCTGTAAAGTAAAACATATGATATAAACATATATTTATCACAACTTAAACGATTATATTAATTTTTAACTATATTTATGAAATTTCAAATATAGTAACATATGTTTTGACAAACTCACTGTTTAAATATAACTGTTTCACAATTCCTCTTAAATTTTGAACCCAGTTAAAACCCCACATACCGATAGTAATTACAAAAACTTAATTACTGTAAGTATAACTGATAAACATTTAGGATTTTGGAAAAGGATTTTTTTTTTTCCAAACCTTATGTAGCGTACTTCATCCCATACCATCAAAGTATGTCTCTTTAATACTTTACTTCGTATATATTCGAGATCTATATTCAAGTATTCAATTAAATAGATCTTTTATAGATTCACGTAACCGACTTTATTTATTTGTGTTACGGTTACATCGCTGATATTTTATTACCATAGTTATTTTGTGAGAATCTCCATCTCCATTATTTAACCAATCACAATTCAATCTCATCTCTTTTATCTTTATTATAATCTTTTTAAAGTATGAGAACTTCGAGACCACTTAAGGTAAGCTTAACATCCAATTTATCAACTCAACTCATTTACTAATTAATTATTATATATCAACCAGCTGACTTGAATATTTTTTTCTTTATAATTTAGGATACACAATCATATAACTAATATGACGGGTTAATCTTATATCAATTATTTCCATGTATAAGACCTATTCTGGACATACCTTAAAGATTTGTAGAAATGCTTTTAATGTTTAGTTAGGCCTTTCTACGTAGTCCAACAAACCCAAATCAAAAAAAATTTAAATGATTTTATTTAATCATGAATATCCCTCATATTCATTTAACCATTTATTTTATCGCTAAGTATTTTAATAGAAACCTTTACAAATAATCCCAACATAAAATTATGAAAGTATAAAGTCTTATGGCCAACTGTTTACAAACTAGAAGGAATAAAATGGAGTGGTAAATTGGTAGACCTGGGTTTCAAAATTTGCCTTGGCTCAATCTACTAAAGCAATCTTTTAAATTTTATTAATTCTTAAAATCCTTTTGGTTAATTTAATAGCTTTGGTTTTAAAAATTAATTTGAAACAATATTATTAAAACCACAAAGTTTTAAAGCTTTATACCATATATTCCAATATGTATTTTAAATTTATGAACATGATTGCTTTGTTAACAATTAACTTAGTTTGATGTATATTATAATATTACTTGAGTATGTGGTATTAATTATCACAGACAAATTTCTAGTATAAATATTTGGGTATCATCATAAAAATAGATTGGTTAAAAACGGCGAACATTGCGACTTATATATATATATGTATATTTATTGCAACTACATCTGGGGTTCAAAATATACTAGGAATTATGCATTCATAACTTATTTTAGTCTATCTAGGTTATAGGAGTATTATGCTCAACATACTTTTATGTATGGTTTCATTCTATCTTTTTCTTTTACTAGGTTGTTTATTTAATGGGCAAAATTTCTTTTAAAATTTCTGGCTCATAGGTGGCATGAGTGCTGGTACTGGTTTTTGCGGTTCAACTATTTAATATAAGTTAATATTTACTGCTGTAGTGGCTAACATATAGAGATTACCCATTGTTTATCTTCCCATGGTAGGTTATTGCCTGTTTCATGAGTTTGTGCATTTGTTTCCTTATTAATTATCACTTCCCTTGGTTGTGACTTCTTTATATATTTTTTTTTCTAGTAATCCTACTTCTCTTTTTAGTGGTAAATAGTTTCTTAGACTGTGCCTTACGAATAAAAATTCCCTTCTCAGTATCTGCTGAGTATCCTGAGGGATTTGGTTGAAATGAGGTTCCCTTATTTTTACTTCTTAAAAAAAACATTAACTATTAACTCTCTTTTATACCCATGATGTATTATAACGTATGTTTATTAGAAATATACTATACTACAACGTGTATATTATTTTACATACAATTAATATTGTATATTAACACGATTTCTGGATTTAAGGTCAATTCAGGAATTTACCATAATTTATACCACCATTCATAAGGATAGATCATGGTATAGATCATGAAGTCTATGAATCAACTTAAAATAACATACTTTTATTTATTTAAGGTGGATACATAATGTTATTCGATTTCTTATGTAAATTTACCATAAATTAGGATTTTAGATTTAATATCCAAAATTTATACCCATGATCTATGAATATTTTTACAAAATGAACGTATATTAATATTTCCTAGTAAGGTTGATATACACATAGTAGTATATACACACACATATATATATGTATATATATTACGGTACATTCATTTATTTAAGAAGAGATCTCACTCAAGGTGATACCTTAAGTTACTAATTGTATAAGAGTGTACTATAATACATCTGCCGAGGTAGCCTATGGGTACATCTAGTCATATTGGTTACTCATACTCTGAACTCAAAACATAAAAACTATAATATAAATATTAAGATTCATCTACACAGAATAACACATAAATTGTTATATTAATTTCCTAACACAAAATTTAAAACTTAAGTGTCAGCAGAACACTTCTTTGGCTTGAACCAGTGGCATAGCTCTGATACCACATTCTGTCACAACCCCCGATCCCTAATCCCGGGGAACGGGCGGCCGTGATCCAGTTTCGGTGGTATCGGGTATTGTCTAATTTGGCAGCGGAATTTTTCATCAGGACCGTAGTTAGGAAATATTTTATCAGAGTAAAACCACCTTATTTTCATAATATTAAACACATGGGATAAAACCCAAGTTTTGCAGTACATACATTTTTATAGGAATAAATCCTTTTTAATTTAATAAAAACATCTATTTTATTTTAGGTAACTTTATTGCCACTTTTCCAAGTCTTCAGTGCTCTCCAGCTGGCTTCTATTGGCTTTACACTAAGTTACCTGAAACACGTGTTTAAAAACATTTTATCAGCAGGAAATACTGGTGAGTGAATCCCAGTTTAATCAAGTTTAAATAAAAAGTCACAGTGAACAGTATTGAGGGCGCATCCGCAATTACATTTGTTTCCAAGTTATATCAATTATCACCCGTGGTACTGTCGACACCCGACTTGTGGTAATGTTACTCCATAACCAGGTTGTAACAAATTTTGTATACAAAACCCCAACATACCCACGATAATTGTATTCTTACAAATACTCAATAACTGTCGTTCGCAGGGAAAAGTATTTAAGGTTTTATAAAAACATTTAACAAAAAGGAGATTACTCACATTGCTATTTTAGGTATTTCCCTTGTGGCTTCCTGGTTATAATTTAGTTGAATAAACAATGCACACGCGTTAGTATAATAACCCATTTTAACATTACTAATACCCTCCCCGAGACGGCATTCCAACGAGTACGTCGGGCAGAACCACGACAGCCGTTACGGAACCCTAGATCAATCGGGCAGAGTATCTAATACGTATCCAGGGGTTATGATACTTACAACGAGGCAGAGCTTTGCTAATTAGGGGGTATAATACCCGACTATAATATCAGTTCTACAGAAATTTGAGATTGAGAATTGAAATGTGAGCGAGTTGAATGAAATCCGATGCCTGCTATTTATAGTTGCTGATACTTGGTCTCCACGCGGCCCGCGTAAGGGTAGACAGGAGTCTACGCGGCCCGCGTCAAACTCCAGTCAATGCGTAGCTTATCCTGGTCATGATCTAGACCTGCCACGATGTCGACACGTGTCGGCACCGGGCTGCGCCACACTTTAGGTTACTCGCGGCCCGCGTCAACTTAATATATTGTTTACGCGGCCCGCCTGGACTTAAGAAACCAAAGGAGTCCGGTTCTAGCTTTCATACGGCCCGCGTAAGGGTTTGGGGTGGGCTCATGCGGCCCGCCTCAACTTACTATTTCTTGTTTTTCATTTATTTTTAATGCTATATTGTATTTCGGGCTTTGTTTTCACATACGGGGTGTATTTTAGGAAGTGTAGGGTGTCAGGAAAATATTCGGGAGGGTTGCTATATTTTGGGTACAACTCCTGGATTATTTAATAAAATATATAGTGCACTCACATTAAGTATAGTGACCCAAATTCCACTTTATCCCTACGTCACGAGACAGAACCCCAACATATTTAGGCAGAGCCTTGACATATGTTACGGGGCCCTACGTCAGTCGGACAGGGTATCAGTGGTCAGGGGTTACAATACTTAAATCGGGGTAGGGTTTTTAAAGTATTGTAGGTATAATGCTTAACAAAAAAAATAGACTAAGAAAAGAATATAGAAGGAGGCGTAAGAGATTTGAAAAATGAACAAAGGAAAGGTTGAAATGAAACCTTCAATTTATACTACATTTTAACTTGATGTTCACGCAACTAATGACCACGTATTCATAACAACTAATGGCCACGTGTATGTGCATTACTATGTGCATTACTTCATATTTTGAGTTGAATGCATTTTATTTTAAAGATTCTAATGCATACGTATGATTACATTCATATGTTAGTTTGTTTTTGTATTATTATTTTATATATTATATTTAATTTAACAGCTTCACTTATTTTGGCGCTTATAACTTCTAAAATATGACGTTTTAATAAAACAGTAAATATATCTTTACAACGAGAATAATTTTATCTACATTTCGAACCAAGTTTCATTAAAAACAGAGTATGTCCAAATATAATGTATTTTTATAATTAAATGGTTCCTAGGCTTGCCCAAAATACCTCATATTTCCATTGGTCAACTTACCCATGGTTAATAACATAAGTTTTTATATAAATAAGAATTTTGGGGAATGTTACATCCGGTCACTATAACTTATACCTAGTGACGTAGTTCTACAATTCTCACTTCCCTACACTCTCTACTAGTGTAGTAAACTATTCCCGGCTCATACAAGCCTTGGAGGCAGTGTTTGCCTGGTGCTGGCTATGTCAGCACGTTTACTGGGTTATCCGTTCATTGTGCTATTGTGCTTTTATGCATCAAGTTTGTCACTAAAGTTCTGTATGTAAATAATAGAGTGACAGTTAATAAAGTATGATGCAAGTATGTGTATGTATCAGTATTCAAGTAGCAGTTTATCCACAATTGTAAGCAAGCACAGTAATTAAGCAGTAATTAAATATTAATTAACTCATACGGATACCTGATTTGGTGAGGGTAGTTTACTGGTGTGTAGTTTACTGGTTTTCCTGGGGTGTCACACATACAACCATTATATATTATTGCCTCATGATTCCTTTTTTTTCCAGTTGATCAGATATGCCTTGTTTGTCGTAAGATGTGTTTGGATTCTCTTGGAGAGTATGCAATTCATTGTAGAGAGCTCCCGGGGTTCAAACACCGACATGATTTGGTTAGGGGTGTCCTTTTTGACATAATGAGGCGCGCTGGTATTTCTGCTAAGAAAGAGACACCCGTTAATTTCTTAACTGACCCATTGGAAGGGAGATCTACCCTTCGACTAGCCGACATTTTGGTTTTTGGATGGGTAGGAGGAAAACATGCATGTGTGGATCTAACAGGGGTTTCTCTGCTTGTGGGCTTAGGGGATAGTGCTTTCACGGTGGGTCAAGTTGCTTTAAAGGCTCTTCAGGCAAAGTGACCAGACACGAGAAAGCGTGTCTTGACAACCAGTACGTGTTTATCCCATTTGCTTTTGATACTTTTGGTTTCCTGACGCCAGAGGCTATGGACCTTCTTAGTCAAGTTCAAAGGGTCATGCATAGTAATGCTATGGCACCGAGATCTATGGACGTAGTTTTAAAAGACTTAGTTTGGCTATTCAAAAAGGGGTAGCGGCGCAGCTTGTTGCCCTGGCTTGAAAGCTTGAACGTATAGGTTGTTGGATCACAATAGGTGGAGTCTCTAAAAGCCTTATAGAAGCATGAGACTGAAGAAGTCAGGCATCATTTAGTGTGAATGACTCCGTCTGAAAGGTTAGCGAATCCGACTTCATTCTTTTTTAGGGATAGAACCGACCCCAACCAAGGGGGTTGTGCCTCCCTAAGCTGTCTTGATCCCTTAAGGGCTTCGGAATGGAAGGGTAGTTAATGGAAGAGTAATTGCTTCACCGGGAATACTAATGGCTGTGAAGAAGCTGTCATACCGTCTATCTCGATGTAAATTCATAACGTGTAATTATAAGGGGATGTATAATGTAAAACAAAGCAAGTTGACTAATCAAACTTATAGGTAGACCAATAGGATTCAATAAAAATTGAAAAGTACATCTTCCTCACAAACAAACTTTGTTAATTAATAGAGAAGAAATTTTGGTATATTATGAAAATGATTAAAGTAATAATTATTAATAAAATTGAAGTTATCCAATGACATTAGGAGTAAGAAACTAATAAATGATATTTTTGTTGGATTTTATAATCAAAACACCATTTGATAAATATTTTTGAGTTAAAACCATTATGGTAAATATGTTTTCTACCGACTATATTTTGGGAAAAAAAACTCCTTTATGTTGTGTTAATAGTAACTTTGACTTTATTTTCTTTTTTTTATTACATACCTTATACGATAAATTATATATGTTTTAACTTTTTTGTTTTGAACAATTATCAACTTGCGTGAACACTAACTTTAACTTTTTCTATAAGTCTCATTTTTGAATAGACGTCGTCCCAAGAATATTGGTACCACATCAATTCGGACCTTACAACATCGGTTTCAGTATCATCTGAACAACTACCAATATTCATTTTTATTATTTTCGATCAATGTAACACATGTGTCGATATCGTTTCGGGCAGATCCCGACTGTATTTTTTTTTTGTTTTTCTCATTAATGGCACCATGATTTTCTCCTTCACCACCATTAATGTGTTGAGTCCTACACCAATTTTATTAGGTGTGACAAAGCATTTAAAAGTGTTGTATCCTACTGTCACACCCTGACTTTTGCGGAGGCATGATTATTGGTGTGACTTTCTTAATACCATAGCATCCAATCATAACAACGCTATATGATAAAACCATGAGATATTCATCCATAACTTAAGTTTGAAAATAGCACAACATAATTGTTTGAAACATCGACACCAAATTCAAATTACAAACCATGAGATATTCATCCATAACTTAAGTTTGAAAATAGCACAACATAAATTGCAAACACCTGCCAGATCCACTTAGTTCCCTGAAATACATGTAATTTGAAAACATCAACAAAAGTTGAGCGAGTTCATGTGTTTGTGTATATGTATGTATAAATCTTTGTAAACAGTGTATGTATGTATGTTTGTAAATCCCGGTATGAAAGCAAACAAGGAAACAGATCACCAATGCTTTGCAAGGCTACTGGTATGTGTGACGACATAGGAAGGCTCAAACCTAGCAAATTTGTATCGGGCTTCCGGCTGTAAGAGATAGTCACCCTATGGGCTACCCTGGTCCTCATGGGTGTGGGCTCGCTAAACCCAAATAGATCTATCACTCATGCCCCCCGGTCCTTATACGAGGATTAATGGTCTCAAGTATGCGCCTACCCATTCACATGATCTACTGTGCTTTCCTAGGCTAACCATACCAATTGTATTTGTATGTAATCCTTTTGTAACATGTATTTCACCCCCGAAGTTATAAAACTGAAAACAGTTAAAAGAAAAGGGGGACATGAACTCACTGTTTTGCGTCTTCACAATCATAACTCTTGTCCCTTCTGCAAACTCGACTACCTACAATGTACTAGGGTCTATTAGACGAATAGGCCGTGCCTTGCCTTAGTGTTTACATTTTTGAGTTACGTTTATTTTAATATTATACCAAGTTATAATTACTTGTTAAAATAATAATTATTTTAACTTTAAATTATATTAAATTTTGGTATAATTGTTTAAACAGTATTTTTGTAATAATACTTCTCAAGTATTTCCTTCCCAAGGATGGGGGTATCTCGTACATGTATCTTCGTATTCTTGTATTTGTTAAGTATACTTATACTTAATTTTAAATTGATTATTCCGGAATAAATATCGAAATTAATGTATTTTCAAGTCTAAATTTAGAAAACACATGTAAACTTATTTTTTATGTAAAAAATAATGTATTTCAAGAAAATATATATTTTTCCCAAAAATCATATATCTTCTAAATACTCTAAGAAAATATATTTTTACTTTTAAAAAAATAATATATTTTCTCCTTGTCGAAAATATGATATACTTTGTAATAATAATAAAAATCATATTTTCATTTCTTTCATATCCAAAATAATATTTACCAAAAATATGCTCATAAATGTATTTTCCGGAATATTTGTAAGTTACATTCTTTCGTTTTCACAATATTGTGTAACTTATATATTTATTCCTTGAGATTTTTGGTAGTATCTTGGATTGTAATTTCTTGGTATTTTTGTTATGTCATATTATTTTAACCCTAAAATAATATATCTATTACACAAAGTATACAAATATTCACACACATGTCTTTAATATATATCTAGCCATTTTTATTTATAAAAACCAACCTCCAATATTTGTATTTTTGTAACAAAAATTATGGCAAAGTTTATATTGAAAACTCATGATCAAAATACACTTGTAAATATTTGTTTGAAAATATTTTTCTAAGTGTTTATATTTTTAGAAAATTTTGCCATAGTTTCCCCTAAAAATGGAGGTGTCCATGCTATCAAAGCATATCACTTTCTTTTTAAAATCATCACAAACAATCAACAATCAATCTACACTTACCAAGTGCCAAAACAATGCTATTTACATAACAATCATGAACTTGAACTTTCTTAAAAACTTGTAGTAACTTGGTAGTGTGTTTAGTGGGTTTAGTTACCCTCCAAAATGTATTTACTTCTTTATAAACTTCATTCTTGAAAGATTTAGGTGTTTACAACTTGTAAACATGTTTTGCAAAAACATTTCTTTATGAAATCTTCTTGCTTCACAAGTGTTTCTACACTTGTTTTATTACAAAAAATAGTGTATGTTTAAGTAAGAACCAATCTATGTAAATCTTGTTATTTAACTTGGTTTCTTTGGAAAACTATTTTTGAAATCATCCAAGTTTATGTCTACTAATCATGTTACATGCTTCATCATTCATAAAATCATTTTCATTCTTCAAGTTCATGAGAGGCGTAAAGTATGATGATCTTGGTCTTTCACAAGATCATCAACTTAACTTACTAGATCAGTGTTTAATCACAATCGAGTAGGTTTCTTATGATGTCTAATATCACTAACACAAATCATCAATCATCAAGGAGCAAATCAACACTAATCAACATGTATTCATATGGTTTTAAGCTTATGTTTAAGTTTCATGATTATGTTCTTTAGTGTTCAACAAGATTATCAATGTTCATCATCTCTTAGCCAACAAACTATGAAGTAAATTCAAGTTACAAGGAGGTTACTACTAGCACAAGGGCTAGGAAAGAACACAAGAAGATGAAGGTGACAAATGTGATGGATAAAAGCAAATGGAAGAGGTCCTTAATCTCCAAGACCACCAAGCTTTCTTGTATGGCTCCTTACACCTTGTGATGACCTTGAAATGGATGGAAGTTAGATGAAGATGGTGGTGGTGTGGTGGTGGGTTATGTTCGGCCGAGAGGGGGAAGAAGGAGGGAGAGAGAGTAGTGTGTGAAATGTGGGTGATGATAATGAGCTCTAGAACTTCTATGCATACTTATAAACCATGTTTAGGTGTTAACGTTTGGATAATATGTTCACCAAGTACAAGACATGATCTCTAATCAAATCCAAGAAGATTAAAGGAAATCAAGGGTGGGGCCACCCTTGTGACCGTCAACATGAGAGGGGGGGGGGGTATTAGTTGTGGTTTAAAGACAAGTTAGGTTAATTAGTTAGATCTTAAGTGTAATAGTTAGTGTTTATGTATATTAGGTGTTATATAGTGTGTTAGGGTGTTCGGGGATCATAACTAGCTCAGAAACATTAAAATAATGCTTCTAGTATAATTTTGGTGTTTCGGGTAATGTCCGGTTGTTCGGTTAGATACCGGTTCGTTAAAGTGTCAAACTATACCGTTTAGTGTTCTTTATGCACCCTTTTGTGACACTTTTAATTCCCGACACTTAGGAAAGCATTCAGGACCATTTAGTCATATTTTTGCATGTAACTAGCTTATTAAAAAGATGATTTTTGCTGAAAAATGCTGAATTCAGCACTTTGGGTGAGTTTTAGGCACTTTCCGGTACTTAAACTATCACCTAGTGAAGCAGTTTTGTGGTCCTTACTTCCCTACACACCATACTAGTGTAGTACGTAGTCTCTGGCCCATACTTGGTCTCAAAACACCGTCTGCTTATGTACTGAACTTCGTCAGTATTTTCTAAGTTATCCGCTAACTGTGCTAGCTGTGCTTTGTGCATCATTTATGTCAATATGGTTTGTCTGTAAATATGATGTGACATTATGCAATATGTGATGCATATGTAAGTATGATGTAGTAATCAGAAAGTAGTTAATTTGTAATTCAGCACAGTCATTAAGCACTAATCATGGTTAATTAATTGTACGGATACTTGGATTTTTGACGGTTGTCACATTCTCCCCCTGTTAAGAAAATTCCGTCCTGAAATTTTAAGCTCTGCTACTAGCTGCAGGGGTGTTAGGGAACAAATGCGGGTATTTTGCTTTCATGCGATCCTCACGCTCCCAAGTAAACTCTGGGTCGTGACGCGCGTTCCATCGAGCCTTGACGAGTTTAACACTACTCCTTCGCGTCTTGTTAACCTTCCAATCAGTAACCTCACCAGGTTCTTCAGTAAAGTGGAGTGTGTCGTCATTGTGGACTTCATCGACAGGAATGACATCTGTTTCTTGAGTTGGACTCTTTTTCAGATTAGATACATGAAATGTATCATGAACGCCATTCAGTTCTGCGGGTAGATCCAACTTGTAAGCTACAAGGCCAATCCTTTCCAGGATTTTGAACGGTCCAATGTATCGCGGGTTCAACTTCCCACGCTTCCCAAAGCGTGCTACACCCTTCCAGGGTGAAACCTTTAATAAAACAATATCTCCCACTTGAAACTCCAAAGGTTTCCTCCTTTGGTCCGCATAGCTCTTTTGTCGATCACGAGCCGCCTTGATGCGCTCTCGGATCTGTATAATCTTATCTGTCGTCTCTTGAACTAATTCGGGACCAACAAGCTGCCTATCACCCGCGTCTGCCCAGCATAACGATGATCGACACTTGCGTCCGTAAAGAGCTTCAAACGGTGCAGCTTGTATGCTCACATGGTAACTGTTGTTATATGACAACTCTACCAAAGGTAGATGGGTGTCCCAACTGCCACCCAAATCCATTACGCAAGCTCGTAACATATCTTCTAGCGTTTGAATCGTTCGTTCGCTCTGGCCGTCTATCTGTGGGTGAAATGCAGTACTCAGATTCAACTGAGAACCAAACGCTTCTTGGAAGGATTTCCAAATCCTTGACACAAACCTTCTGTCTCTATCGGAAATAATCGAGAGAGGCACTCCATGTCGTGCAACTATCTCTCTGAGGTACAGCTCAGCAAGCTTACTAGTGTTATCTTTTTCCCTGATCGGCAGAAAGTGTGCAGATTTCGTCAGACGGTCTACGATTACCCAAATCGTATCATGACTTCTGGGCGTCTTTGGTAACTTCGTTATAAAATCCATTGAAATCTGCTCTCATTTCCACATGGGTACTTCAGGTTGTTGCAGAAGACCTGAAGGCTTCTGATATTCGGCTTTTACCTTGGCACAAGTCAAACACTTGCCAACATATGTTGTAACATCGCCTTTCAATCTCGGCCACCAGTAGAAATCCTTTAAATCTTGGTACATCTTATCCGATCCTGGATGGATCGAGTACCTTGATTTATGTGCTTCATCAAAGATCACGTCTCGAATACCACCGAAGAGGGGAACCCAAATTCTTCCCATGAAACACAACGTTCCTTCCTTATTGGGTACTAACTGATTTTCCATCCCACGGAGGTATTCATTCACAAGATTCTCCTTTTAAGAGCTTCCCTCTGCGCAGCACGAATGCGTAACGAGAGGTCCGTTTGTATAATCATTTCCAAAGCCCTAACCCTTATGGGCTTAATCCTTCTGATCAAATATGTGCTGTAAACTCTTATGATCCGTAAAGATCGTACAGCGGGTACCATACAAATAATGTCGCTAAATTTTTAATGCAAACACCACTGTGCCTAATTCCAAATCATGCGTGGTGTAGTTCTTCTCATGAACCTTTAGCTGGCGCGAAGCGTAAGCGACAACCTTCTGTCGCTGCATCAGTACACATCCTAATCCCTGACGCGATGCGTCACAGTATACCACGAAGTCGTCAGTGCCTTCGGGTAGGGATAAAATTGGTGCATCGCAAAGCTTGTTCTTCAACAACTGAAAAGCTTCGGAGTTTCCCATTCGTACTTCTTATCCTTTTGAGTAAGGGAGGTCAAAGGTTGAGCGATTTTTCAAAAATCCTCAATGAATCTGCGGTAATACCCTGCCAAACCTAGGAATTGTCGGATCTCGGTTGGCATCTTCGGAGTTTCCCAATTCTTGATCGCCTCGATCTTTGTGGGATCCACATGAATTCCATCTTCGTTTACCACGTGACTAAGGAATTGAACCTCGCGCAACCAGAACTCGCACTTTGAGAACTTTGCGTACAATTTCTCTTTCTTGAGCAGCTCTAAGATAGCTTTTAGGTGTTGCTCATGTTCTCCCTTCGTCCTTGAATAAATCAAAATATCGTCGATAAACACAATCACGAATTTATCAAGATATGGCTTGCAGACTATGTTCATCAAATCCATAAACACTACTTGCGCGTTTGTCAAACCAAACGGCATTACCACAAACTCGTAATGTCCATATCGAGTCCTAAAGGCAGTCTTCGGAATGCTTTCTTCTTGAATTCTCAACTGGTGATAACCTGATCGAAGATCGATCTTGGAGTAAAAACTCGAACCTTGTAGCTGATTAAAAAGATCATCAATCCTTGTCAAAGGATATCGATTCTTGATGGTTAACTTGTTTAGCTCTCGATAGTCGATACACAAGCAGAAACTACCGTCGTTCTTCTTGACAAACACCACTGGAGCTCCCCAAGGCGAGAAACTTGGTCTGATAAATCCCTTGTCCAAAAGCTCCTGAAGTTGCGTCGACAACTCTTGCATTTCTGAAGGTGCAAGTCGATAGGGTGCCTTAGCTACAGGCGCGGTGCCTGGAACTAAGTCAATGTGGAATTCGACTTGTCACGGTGGCGGCAATCCTGGCAAGTCTTCGGGGAAGACTTCAGGATATTCCTTCACAACTGGGATGTCTTCCAACTTTGGCTCAGCGGCTTCCTTGTCCACAATGTGTGCCAAGAAGGCAACACATCCTTTCTGTAAACATCTTCGGGATTTCAAACAGCTGATGATCCTTAGGGGCGTATCATGCTTCTCTCCATGCACCACAATTGTTTCCCCATTCGCCATTGGAATGCGAATGATCTTCCCGTGACATACGATCTCTGCTCGGTTGCTTGATAACCAATCCATTCCAACTACCACGTCAAAGCTTCCCAACTCGACTGGCAGAAGATCAAGCGTAAACTCATGCTCTCCCAGTTCTATCACGCAACCTCTAATGACTTCATTCGCTTCTACTAGCTTTTCATTAGCTAGTTCTATCGAGTACGGAATATCTAGCTTACTAGCTACCAACCCAAGTATATTCTTAAATTCTAGGGATATAAAACTATAATCGGCACCAGTATCAAACAGTACAGATACAAAGCGTTGGTTGATAAGGAACCTCCCAGTGACTACGTTCGGATCTTGGCGAGCTTCCCTCGCTCCAATGTTGAAAACCCTTCCCTGAGCTTGGTTGATCTTTACGCTTGAAGTGCCCAACATCTCCACAGTCAAAGATACCTGGTCCCCGACCATTACCATTCCCATTACCACCCTGGTTGTTGTTTGCTCCACGGTTTCCACTATTGGCTTAATTCCCATAACCACCACGATTACCGTTACCGCTATTTCCTCATTGGTTGCGGTTCCCATACCCATTTCCACCACGGTTACCGTTACCATTCCCGTTGCCATAACCTCTCAGACCACCATTACCACGGCCAGCACCATACCAGCATGTTTCTTTGGCATGACCAACTTTTTCGCACGTCTCACACTTTCCAGCTCGGCATCGTCCATTGTGATGCAACTGACACGCATCGCATTTGGGCAAGGTGCCCATATACCCTTTTCCTTTGTTTTCAACACCAGTCTTGACCTCGGCTGGTGGGTTCACATCTTTCTTCTTGTTAGCACTGCTGGTACCCTTCTTGAAGTTTGAGAACTTCCTTTTGTTCTCACCTGATGACTCAACGTGAGTCTCCTTTTTCTTCTGGTCAGAAGTCGAGAACTTGTTCAGCCTGATTGCCTCTTCAGTTAATGCCACACTTAGATCAATAACCTCAATGATCGTGGCAGGCTTCGATGTCGTCACCATGCTCATGATTTGGGGTGCCAGTCCCCAAATAAAACGCTCAATGCGCTTAAATTCCGGATCAACCATGTAACGAACGACGCGAGATAAGTCGTGAAATCTATGCACGTATTCAGCAATCTTTGCACCATCCATCTTGAGGTTCCAAAACTCAGTTTCCAACTTTTGGATTTCGTCCCTTGAACAGTACTTCTTTCGCATGAGTTCCTTCATTTCATCCCATGTCATGGCATAAGCAGCCTCTTCTCCCAAGGTCTGAACTTGGAGATTCCACCATGATAGCGCTCCGTCTAAGAACAATCCAGAGATGTAGGTGACCTAGTGCTCCGGCGCACACTTACTCATTCTTAGCACAGAATCAGTTTTCTCCATCCATCTAACAAAAGCTACAGCACCCCCGGTGCCGTCGAAATTAGCGAACGCACATGGATTATCCAAATGTAACATAATGTGTCTTTAGTGACTTAAACATTACCATGAGGTGGGTTGTTTCCTGAGCTACCCCCGCTATGTTAAGAGCGCAGGGCCTCGTGCTGTGATATCGCTTGTGAAATCCATTCTTGTAACTCAGCCTCTGTTGTGGGCAATCGGGTTTCTCTTCGAGGTGGCATCTTCTAAAAGAAGATTACATCGGTCAGGTCATAATAAGTATAGCAAGTACATAACGTGTATACGTAATAGCATTTATCAACGCAAGTAAGCAAATAACATCCCAATCATAATCACAAACAAGTAATTCAACAATGCATGTAATGAGAATATTGCGATTGAGCTTTCATATTTCATCGACCACAAATACAGTGTTGCATGTTCTACAATGTACCATACATCAAAAGGGACTACAGGGTCACATCACCCTTGTCCAAATCGTCTATCAATCTACAACAGTCAAAAAGTGGTCTTCAAAAGGCTGTGCAATCTGGGCTCAATAGCGACACTCTCATCAAAAGTAAGCGACCTGCATAAAACCAAAAACCTGCTATGCTGATGGTGGAGGAGGAGGAGGTGGAGGAACGAAAAGCAAACTGCGCACATGCGCTAACTCCTCCTCAAGAGCATGAATGATACGCAACAGATAACTAATCTGCCGCTCCATGGTAAGGAATCGAACGTCAAAATCTGGGTAAGGCAGAAGTGGAGCAGGTGGAGTCGCGAAAGGTGACTGACATTACAAGGTGGAGGACGTGGAATCCTCTCAAGATCCATGACTCTGCGACACAAAATCTCCTGCTGAAGCTGCAAAGACAGGAGTAAGTCATCCCTCGTGTAACCAGTGTCGTGTGGAGGATGGTATGGATTGGAGACTGGCATAGTGTTCAGCGGAAACCATATGAGTGGCTCGGCGGACGGTGCAGAAGAAAAATGTGTAGCAGGTGTAAACTGTGGCATGAAGGGAAAAGCTGCTGACACGGGTAGAATATAGCCAGGCTGCTGGCTGGACGGACCTTCCCCTGGACGGGGTGGAGGGATATCATGTAAGAATGCGATCAGCAAGTTAGTGCGGTGCATATCAGACACATGTGGGTGAAACGGAGCAACGTCAACGGGTGCATGTGTAGGTGCAGGTGGGGCAGTAACAGGCTCAACAAAAGGAGGCAAGTCATCATCATCCTCTATCCACCCATTACGGGTGAATGCGTAACGGGGATCTATCTGATCAGCAAAAGGAGCATGGTCGGCAGCTGCAGGGATCGGATCGGGTACAAGTGGTGCAACAACAGGTATGCCAACAGGTACAGGGTCATGCTCAGGCAGAGGATCGTGAGCAGACATAGGCTTGGGTGCAAGCATAAGCTCAGGGTCAGTTGGTGCCAGCTCAAGATCAGCGGGTATCGGCTCGAGATCAGCGGGTATATCAAAAAGCTGATCGTCAGGAACGAAGTCAATCTCATGCTCAGGATCAATGTCAGGATCAAACTCGAAGTCCTATGGAGGAACAGGTGCGGCAGACATAGCCGTGTAAAAATCGGAATCAGTGGGATAACGCTGCAATCCCAGTGCATGCAAAGTAGTAGATGACACAGACTCGAATGAATCAGGACCAGAATGATCAGATGAAATCTCAATGATCGGAATCTCAACAAGCGGAACAACAACGACATCATCAACTGGAATTCCATCTCCCTGGGCATCCTCAGGGGGACCCTCAATGAAAAGATCGACATCATCATCTGACATGGCATCAAAAGGCAGATCCTCGAGAGGAAAATCCGCAAGAGGAAGAGGGGCGAGGATCGGGACCACGGCCTGCTCATCATCGGGATGTCCGAGGATGATAAGATCCTGGTCAGGAATAGGAATGAAAAATGGATCCTCGTCAGGTAGACCATCAGCATGCGGTATGTCATCGCCAAAATCAGGTAAAGCAAACGACTGGAAATCATCGTCATCATCACTCTCAGTGTCAGAGGTGAAAATCTCAGGGTCTGGGACACTCTCATCGTCTGAAACTATGGCCATAGGGTCTACAGTATCTGACAGCTCACTCTCAGATGAGGACATGGTGTCTGTAACAAAACAATCACAACATATGCACATATATCAACAATAATCAAGTAAGCATGTAAGTAGTAACAATGTAAGCATGTATTCATCCTAGTCTTCCCAGACTATCCTACCCAGCCTCTCAGACTGACCTACCTAGTCTCTCAGACTAAACCTCCCCAGTTTCTCAAACTGAACTACCCAGCCTCTCAGACTGAACCATAAACATAACCTTGAAATGTGTTTTATGCCTTTTGTTTGTAAAAATGTTTGTTCCCTGGATCTGAACGTTTTGTGTATGCAATGAAAAACAATTTGTGAAAACATTTTCGTGAGAGGCCTAATGATCGTAGTCTAGACTCGAGAAAGAATCCTAGTTCGCTACGATCGAAGCTCTGATACCAAGCTGTCACACCCTGACTTTTGCGGAAGCGTGATTATTGGTGTGACTTTCTTAATACCATAGCATTCAATCATAACAACGCTATATGATAAAACCATGAGATATTCATCCATAACTTAAGTTTGAAAATAGCACAACATAATTGTTTGAAACATCAACACCAAATTCAAATTACAAACCGCAACAAGTTTTAAGGAGTTCACTAAGACTCGACAAAAGACCTTAAACAAACCCGAGCTTAGAACCATGTATCTCGTCCAGGAGTAAGATACATCTCCTAAACCCTAAAGACTTGGATGACATCTTTTATTTATAACGCAGCTTGAAAACATGCAAACACCTACCAGATCCACTTAGTTCCCTGAAATACATGTAATTTGAAAACATCAACAAAAGCTGAGCGAGTTCATGTGTTTGTGTATATGTATGTATAAACCATTGTAAACAGTGTATGTATGTATGTTTGTAAATCCCGGTATGAAAGCAAACAAAGAAACAGATCACCAATGCTTTGCAAGGCCACTGGTATGTGTGACGGCGTAGGAAGGCTCAAACCTAGCAAATTTGTACCGGGCTTCAGGCTGTAAGACATGTGACAACCCGAAACCTAGAACCTTCGTTGTGTCTTGATGCGATATACTTGTACGTTATGTGATTAGTTGAATGATTAAACTTAATGATAACGTGAACTTTTATGTGCTTTGTTTTGTGTGCATTGTATGTATATATGTATGTGTGTTATTGTGAACCGAGAACCCGACACGAAACAACAAGGACCCGACTCGAGACCATGTGGTCTCGAGTGAACCATAACCATTAGGCCGGTTTGGGCCTTTGGCCGGTTGGGCCATTGGGCCGAAAACCCTTAGCCGAAACCCATAGGGTGCACACACTTGGAACTTTGACTATAAATACACTACCTTAGTTAGTGTTACCATTTTGTTGAACATTACAACACACACTCTCCTACTTCTCTCTCTCACCTAAACTCTAGAACACAAACACACTCCATCATTCTTGGATCTTTGGACTTGGATCGGCTCACACACACACCCGGTTGGAAGCTTTTCACACACCCTCGAAACCCATAACCGGTTAGTGTTCTTAATGCTTTGTTGAATGTTAGTGTGTTCATGTTATGTTTGTAAGATGAGATTATGTGACAATATGTTAAGATGAGTTATACATAATGTTTTGAAAAGAAATCGGTTCATGAATGTTTCTTGTTATTAGTTGAACTATACATAAATATTTGATGATGAAAATGGGTTCATTGTATGTTAAAAAGGGTGAATGATGATATTGGTTGCACTTGGATTAGATCCGAAAAGTTTGGGTGTTTATACTAAGAAAATCGGCTAATGAATATGTTTGTCAAGTAGGATGCATGCTAGTAAAATTGTATCTTGATAGTTGTTCATGATTTTGGGTGAATAAGTGGTTAATATGTTATGAACTTGTTGAATATGTGTTTGAATATGTGAAGAACACTTTGAATGATAGTTAAGAATGTGAAAACCCTTGTGATTTTGATCCATCTTTGACTAGTAACCTGATTAGGAAAACTGTTAGTGGAATGCTATTGGTAGTTTCCTGAATTGGGCCTGATTATAATGTACCATTAATCTGACCATATCTGCATCAACACGTGAACTTGACAACGACAGCTTACCGACTCGCAATCACCCGTTGCGACTCGCAACCACAGCGTTACAACTCGAGACTACGCGGTTGCGACTCGCAACCATAACAGGACAAGCCGAAACCACAGGTTACGAGTCCCGTTGCGACTCGAGACCTTAGCATGATGAACCGAGACTACGGTTGCGACACCGGTTGCGACTCGCAACCATCCATGATCAACACACAGCATGACTCGAGACCATGCTTGCGAGTCCGGTTGCGACTCACTTTTGGGCCTAAGTTAGTGGGCCGAATTTATGTGCTACTGTTGATGTGTTACTTGGGCCTGTTATCACAAGCCCAACTGTTTGGGCCTTACACTTAGACTTTGGGCTGTGTTTGAATGATAACTGTGAACTGTGTATGTTAAACGTGTTGCCATGATTATTATACGTGATTGCCAAACGTACTGAACATTTGTGCACTACTTGGTTCGACTCTGATTATACGTGATAACCGTGATAGGACGTTATTGAATACTTGCGACTTGATTGACTTTCTGTGATTAACTGCCGAGCAAACCGAGGTGAGTTCACACCCTTTACAAAGCATGGGATTCCCTGGGTTGGGAATGGGATTCAGGAACATGGGTTCCTCGTCTACCATTGGGTAGGACGTCAGTGGTTCAGGAATGTGATTCCTCGTCCGGATGGACGGATAAACGTACTAGACTAAAACTCTATCACGAAGTCCCTCCTTTTTGTATCGACTAATCGCCGGGCCAATGGCGAGCGGGTCATTAGTTAGATAGCGCTATTTAGGTCTGACAAGCCTCACACCGTGCCGCAGAGGACGGGCGTGAACTAATGGATCTGGGGCACGTCAATGATGATAGACATTGATGTTTTCAGGGCACATAAACATGACTACAGTCAGCAATCGATACGGTAACGAGTCTAGTATACACATGGGGTAGCCCCCACGGCTGGAGAGCCAGATGATACACATGGGGTAGCCCCCACGGCTGGAGAGCCAGATGATACACATGGGGTAGCCCCCACGGCTGGAGAGCCAGATGATGTACATGGGGTAGCCCCCACGGCCGAAATGCCTGATAACTACATGGGGTAGCCCCCACGGCCGGAGTGCCGGAGTAACTGGGAATGAACTGGTCACGTTTTTAAAACTATGGGGTAACCCCCACGGCAGGATGCCAGATAAAGTAAACTGTTTTCGAAAACAACTAAAACAAACGCCCACCCGTGAACTCACTCAACTAGTTGTTGACTCGTTACTACATGCTTTGCAGGACCATAGGTACTGAGCTGGAGCTTGCATGGAGGAGGATCGTTGTGGGACAGGGATTGTTACATGTTATGTTAAAACTTGAAAACTTTTGGAACTTATGTTATAACTTTGAACTTATGCTTCCGCTTGCAACTTAACTTGTTTGTTTTGAAACACCAATTGTGATGGTTAAACTTTTATAACTACTTATATGCTTGTTCAGTATGATTGGTGGCTGGATCCTGGTCAGTCACGCCCTCGGAGCGGGCGTTATCCGCAGGTGGATTTTGGGGGTGTGACAGATTGGTATCAGAGCCATTGGTTATAGTGAACTTGGTTTTAATAAAGGAGAAACGTTTTTGTTAAAACCAGACTATAACCGGTATAGCGCTCGACGGTCCACAACGACACTTCGCTCCTCATGCAAGGCTCGACGTTCTAGGTAATATGATGTATGTATATTGCCTACTTGTTAGTTGCGTAGTACACTGCTCATGGTATGCTTGATTAGTATAGCTACTGTTGTTTGAACACGTGCGTGCTTACTCTGTCCTACTATCGTGCTTTCGCGAACCTCTCTCACACGTGTTACTCTTGTTATGAAGAACCATGTCTGGACGCGTTAACATGACACAAGCCCAGTTGACGGCTTTGATCAACGAACGAGTTGCCGCAGCGCTCGCAGCTGCACACGCAGGAGGTATATCCTGCAGTCCGAAATTGTTCTAGGATCATTTGGATCCTACTCTCGTGAACCAACCTTTGTGATAATCTCTGTCTTTTCTTTCACCTACCTTAGGTCAGTATGCTCAGGCACCGGTGTGCACTTTTAAGACCTTTATGGACTGTCGACCCACGACTTTTAGCGGCACTGAAGGAGCAGTAGGTCTCCTACACTGGTTTGAGAAACTGGAGTCTGTGTTCGAAATGTGCGAATGCCCTGAAGCGCGCAGGGTGAAGTATGCTACAGGTACTCTCGAGGGTTTGGCCCTCACGTGGTGGAATGCTCAGGTGCAGATGTTAGGGTTGGTTGCTGCCAACGCCACCCCATGGGAAACTTTCAAGGAAATGATCAGGGAGGAATACTGCAGTCGTGACGACATTCACAAACTGGAAGATGAGTTCTACAATCTTAAGATGTCGGGGTCAGAAATTGAGGCATACACTAAGAGATCGCATGAGCTTGCTTTGTTGTGTCCTACTATGGTGGATCCTCCCTACAAGCGAATTGAACTCTATCTCAAGGGCTTGGTGCCAGAGATCCAAAGTCATGTGACTTCAGCGAGGTTGACTACTATCCAGCAGGTTGTACAGTTGGCTCACCGTCTCACTGACCAAGCGGTGGAGCAGAACAAGTTACCGAAGCGTATAGGTGCTGCAACTACTTCTGGTACTTCTAGTGGGGATAAACGGAAATGGGATGGAACTTCAAGCAGGGGTTCAACTTCAGTGCAAACTCAGTCTCAGCAGAGAAAGACGGACGATCACAAGAGCCCCAGTCAGCAGTCGTCTGGTGGTCAAAGTCATGGTGGATACAAGGGGAATCACCCCAAGTGCAATCGCTGCAGCCTACACCACAGTGGGCCATGCACCAGGGGCAACTGTCATCGATGCAACAAGCCTGGTCATGTTGCAAAGGATTGCAGAAGCGCATACCCCGTCAACCAGAATCGTCAGCAACCTCAGCAGAACCAGCGACAGCAGCAGGGTAACAACAAAGGGTGCTTTCAGTGTGGAGCTGAAGGCCACTTCAAGAAGGATTGTCCCCAACTGAACCAGAACAACAACAATCAGGGGAATGGTAACAATGGGAACAACAACAACAATGGTGCTAGGGGACGTGTGTTCGTGATTGGTCAAGGTGAAGCAAGGAATGATCCCAACGTGGTGACGGGTAAGTTCCTTCTCGACGACTTTTATGTTACAGTCTTATTTGATTCGGGTGCCGATACTAGCTATGTGTCACTAGAAGTTAGTAAGATGCTTAAGCGTATTCCTACACCCCTGAGCGACAAGCACACCGTAGAGCTAGCTAATGGTAAGAGTTTGGAAGCCTCGCACGTAGTCAAGGGTTGCCAGCTTATTCTCGCTAATCAGACCTTCGCTATCGATCTTATTCCTATTGTCTTGGGTAGTTTCGACGTTGTCATTGGGATGGATTGGTTATCCCAACACCGAGCAGAGATTCTTTGCAACGAGAAGATCGTTCGTATTCCTGGTTTAGGTAGTGAACCTCTCATGATTCGTGGCGACAAGAGAAGTGCTGTTGAGAACATCATCTCTCTTCTTAAGGCTCAGAAATGCTTACGAAAGGGCCACACTGCGATTTTGGCTTTAGTTACTGATACCACAGAAAAGGAGAAGAAGTTAGAAGATTTTCCCGTTGTACGCGACTATCCTGAGGTATTCCCTGAGGAATTACCTGGTCTTCCGCCCCATCGCCAAGTCGAGTTTCAGATTGATTTAGCTCCTGGAGCCGCGCCTGTAGCCCGTGCACCTTATCGTTTAGCGCCA
Organism: Helianthus annuus; assembly: GCF_002127325.2. Classification (NCBI taxonomy): domain Eukaryota; kingdom Viridiplantae; phylum Streptophyta; class Magnoliopsida; order Asterales; family Asteraceae; genus Helianthus; species Helianthus annuus. The sequence continues at coordinate 50,497,356 of NC_035433.2, read as the reverse complement.
TCAGAGTTGGAAGAACTCTCCACGCAACTACAAGAACTCTTGGATAAGGGTTTTATTCGTCCTAGCTCATCGCCTTGGGGAGCTCCAGTACTTTTTGTGAAAAAGAAGGATGGTACCTTCAGAATGTGTATCGACTATCGCGAACTCAACAAGGTGACTGTGAAGAATCGTTATCCTCTACCGCGTATTGACGACTTGTTCGACCAGTTGCAGGGGTCGAGCTACTATTCGAAGATCGATTTGAGATCGGGATATCACCAGCTGAGAGTTCGGGAAGAGGATGTCTCTAAGACGGCTTTTAGGACTCGATATGGGCACTATGAGTTTCTGGTCATGCCGTTTGGGCTGACGAACGCACCGGCAGTTTTTATGGATTTGATGAATCGAGTGTGCAAACCGTACCTGGACAAGTTTGTTATAGTCTTCATCGACGACATCCTGATCTATTCTAAGAGTAAAGAAGAGCACGAACAGCATCTACGACTTATTTTGGAACTCCTTCGGAAGGAACAGCTTTACGCAAAATTCTCGAAATGCGACTTCTGGCTTCGTGAAGTCCATTTCCTAGGGCATGTGGTGAACAAGGATGGGATTCACGTTGATCCATACAAAGTGGAATCTATTAAGAACTGGCCTGCGCCTCGCACACCAAAGGAAATTCGCCAATTTTTGGGATTGGCAGGATATTACAGGAGATTCATTAAGGATTTTTCTAAGATCGCGCAGCCTCTCACCTTACTAACGCAGAAAGGCGTTGTTTATCATTGGGGAAATGCACAAGAGTTAGCTTTTCAGCATCTAAAGGATAGACTTTGCAGTGCACCTATCCTTTCACTGCCAGAAGGCACAGAAGATTTTGTGGTTTACTGTGATGCATCAATTCAAGGTCTTGGTTGTGTATTGATGCAACGAGATAAAGTCATAGCTTACGCCTCACGACAACTTAAAGTTCACGAGAAGAACTACACGACACATGATTTAGAGCTGGGAGCGGTTGTTTTCGCACTTAAGTTATGGCGGCATTACCTTTACGGAACCAAGTGCGCCATCTACACCGACCACAGAAGTTTAGAACACATATTCAAACAGAAGGAACTGAATATGCGGCAGCGACGATGGGTCGAGCTGCTGAATGATTACGAGTGCTCTATCAGGTATCACCCGGGCAAGGCCAATGTAGTGGCGGACGCCCTGAGTCGAAAGGACACTACGCCTAAGCGTGTAAGAGCTTTACAACTCACGATACATTCTAGTCTACCTTCGCAAATACGAGCTGCTCAGATAGAAGCACTGAAACCAGAAAACGTTAGAGCAGAAGCTCTACGCGGGTCAAGGCAACGCTTAGAACAGAAGGAAGACGGTGCTTATTATGTAACAGGACGCATTTGGGTCCCGCACTATGGCGATTTACGGGAACTTGTGATGGATGAAGCGCACAAATCTCGCTACTCGGTACACCCTGGTTCGGACAAGATGTACCACGATATTAAAACTACGTATTGGTGGCCTAGCATGAAGGCCCACATAGCAACTTACGTCAGCAAGTGTTTGACTTGTGCGCGAGTCAAGACAGAATATCAGAAACCTTCAGGCCTACTTCAGCAACCAGAGATACCACAATGGAAATGGGAGCAAATTTCCATGGATTTCGTTACTGGCCTACCTAGATCCCAGCGCGGAAACGATACTATCTGGGTGATCGTGGATCGACTCACGAAATCCGCACATTTCTTGGCAATCAAGGAGACGGATAAGTTCTCCACTCTGGCGGAAATATACCTCAAGGAAGTTGTTTCGAGGCACGGGGTGCCCACTTCTATTATCTCTGATCGAGATGCACGTTTTACTTCGGAACTGTGGCAGGCAATGCACAAGTCTTTTGGCTCACGTCTAGATATGAGCACAGCGTATCACCCACAGACGGACGGGCAGTCCGAGCGAACTATTCAGACCTTAGAAGACATGCTTCGTGCATGTGTAATCGACTTTGGCAACAGCTGGGAAAGGCATCTGCCACTCGTGGAATTCTCGTATAATAACAGCTACCACACCAGCATTAAAGCTGCTCCGTTTGAGGCATTGTACGGACGTAAATGCCGGTCACCCCTCTGTTGGGCAGAGGTGGGGGATAGTCAGATCACTGGTCCAGAACATGTGGTAGACACTACTGAGCGGATTGCTCAAATACGACAACGCATGGCGGCCGCTCGTGACCGTCAGAAGGCATACGCCGATAAGGGCAGGAAACCACTTGAGCTCCAGGTTGGGGAGCGGGTATTACTCAAAGTTTCACCCTGGAAGGGTGTGGTTCGTTTTGGTAAACGAGGGAAACTCAACCCACGGTACGTTGGACCTTTTGAGATTCTTGAGAAAATAGGCAAGGTGGCCTACCGACTGAAATTACCAACAGAACTCGGTGCAGTTCACAACGTTTTCCATGTGTCGAATCTGAAGAAGTGTCTGTCAGATGAGACGCACGTAGTTCCTCTGAAGGAACTTACGATCGACGAACAGTTGAAATTCGTCGAAGAACCTGTCGAGATCACGGACCGGGATGTTAAGGTCCTCAAGAACACTAGAATACCTCTTGTTCGAGTTCGTTGGAACTCACGTCGCGGCCCAGAGTTTACCTGGGAGCGCGAAGATCGGATGAAACAAAAGTATCCCCAACTGTTTGAGAACAGTACAAACGCTACTGAGGCTGAAGCTACGGAATTTCGGGACGAAATTCCAGATCAACGGGGGGTGGATGTGACACCCCAGGATAACCGGGAAAACCTTGCAACCTAACTAGCTTCCTCAGTAAGTGCCGTCAAATTTCGGGACGAAATTTCTTTCAACTTGGGGATGATGTGACAACCCGAAACCTAGAACCTTCGTTGTGTCTTGATGCGATATACTTGTACGTTATGTGATTAGTTGAATGATTAAACTTAATGATAACGTGAACTTTTATGTGCTTTGTTTTGTGTGCATTGTATGTATATATGTATGTGTGTTATTGTGAACCGAGAACCCGACACGAAACAACAAGGACCCGACTCGAGACCATGTGGTCTCGAGTGAACCATAACCATTAGGCCGGTTTGGGCCTTTGGCCGGTTGGGCCATTGGGCCGAAAACCCTTAGCCGAAACCCATAGGGTGCACACACTTGGAACTTTGACTATAAATACACTACCTTAGTTAGTGTTACCATTTTGTTGAACATTACAACACACACTCTCCTACTTCTCTCTCTCACCTAAACTCTAGAACACAAACACACTCCATCATTCTTGGATCTTTGGACTTGGATCGGCTCACACACACACCCGGTTGGAAGCTTTTCACACACCCTCGAAACCCATAACCGGTTAGTGTTCTTAATGCTTTGTTGAATGTTAGTGTGTTCATGTTATGTTTGTAAGATGAGATTATGTGACAATATGTTAAGATGAGTTATACATAATGTTTTGAAAAGAAATCGGTTCATGAATGTTTCTTGTTATTAGTTGAACTATACATAAATATTTGATGATGAAAATGGGTTCATTGTATGTTAAAAAGGGTGAATGATGATATTGGTTGCACTTGGATTAGATCCGAAAAGTTTGGGTGTTTATACTAAGAAAATCGGCTAATGAATATGTTTGTCAAGTAGGATGCATGCTAGTAAAATTGTATCTTGATAGTTGTTCATGATTTTGGGTGAATAAGTGGTTAATATGTTATGAACTTGTTGAATATGTGTTTGAATATGTGAAGAACACTTTGAATGATAGTTAAGAATGTGAAAACCCTTGTGATTTTGATCCATCTTTGACTAGTAACCTGATTAGGAAAACTGTTAGTGGAATGCTATTGGTAGTTTCCTGAATTGGGCCTGATTATAATGTACCATTAATCTGACCATATCTGCATCAACACGTGAACTTGACAACGACAGCTTACCGACTCGCAATCACCCGTTGCGACTCGCAACCACAGCGTTACAACTCGAGACTACGCGGTTGCGACTCGCAACCATAACAGGACAAGCCGAAACCACAGGTTACGAGTCCCGTTGCGACTCGAGACCTTAGCATGATGAACCGAGACTACGGTTGCGACACCGGTTGCGACTCGCAACCATCCATGATCAACACACAGCATGACTCGAGACCATGCTTGCGAGTCCGGTTGCGACTCACTTTTGGGCCTAAGTTAGTGGGCCGAATTTATGTGCTACTGTTGATGTGTTACTTGGGCCTGTTATCACAAGCCCAACTGTTTGGGCCTTACACTTAGACTTTGGGCTGTGTTTGAATGATAACTGTGAACTGTGTATGTTAAACGTGTTGCCATGATTATTATACGTGATTGCCAAACGTACTGAACATTTGTGCACTACTTGGTTCGACTCTGATTATACGTGATAACCGTGATAGGACGTTATTGAATACTTGCGACTTGATTGACTTTCTGTGATTAACTGCCGAGCAAACCGAGGTGAGTTCACACCCTTTACAAAGCATGGGATTCCCTGGGTTGGGAATGGGATTCAGGAACATGGGTTCCTCGTCTACCATTGGGTAGGACGTCAGTGGTTCAGGAATGTGATTCCTCGTCCGGATGGACGGATAAACGTACTAGACTAAAACTCTATCACGAAGTCCCTCCTTTTTGTATCGACTAATCGCCGGGCCAATGGCGAGCGGGTCATTAGTTAGATAGCGCTATTTAGGTCTGACAAGCCTCACACCGTGCCGCAGAGGACGGGCGTGAACTAATGGATCTGGGGCACGTCAATGATGATAGACATTGATGTTTTCAGGGCACATAAACATGACTACAGTCAGCAATCGATACGGTAACGAGTCTAGTATACACATGGGGTAGCCCCCACGGCTGGAGAGCCAGATGATACACATGGGGTAGCCCCCACGGCTGGAGAGCCAGATGATACACATGGGGTAGCCCCCACGGCTGGAGAGCCAGATGATGTACATGGGGTAGCCCCCACGGCCGAAATGCCTGATAACTACATGGGGTAGCCCCCACGGCCGGAGTGCCGGAGTAACTGGGAATGAACTGGTCACGTTTTTAAAACTATGGGGTAACCCCCACGGCAGGATGCCAGATAAAGTAAACTGTTTTCGAAAACAACTAAAACGAACGCCCACCCGTGAACTCACTCAACTAGTTGTTGACTCGTTACTACATGCTTTGCAGGACCATAGGTACTGAGCTGGAGCTTGCATGGAGGAGGATCGTTGTGGGACAGGGATTGTTACATGTTATGTTAAAACTTGAAAACTTTTGGAACTTATGTTATAACTTTGAACTTATGCTTCCGCTTGCAACTTAACTTGTTTGTTTTGAAACACCAATTGTGATGGTTAAACTTTTATAACTACTTATATGCTTGTTCAGTATGATTGGTGGCTGGATCCTGGTCAGTCACGCCCTCGGAGCGGGCGTTATCCGCAGGTGGATTTTGGGGGTGTGACAAGACATAGTCACCATATGGGCCACCCTGGTCCTCATGGGTGTGGGCTCGCTACACCCAAATAGATCTATCACTCATGCCCCCCGGTCCTTATACGAGGATTAATGGTCTCAAGTATGCGCCTACCCATTCACAAGATCTATTGTGCTTTCCTAGGCTAACCATACCAATTGTATTTGTATGTAATCCTTTTGAAACATGTATTTCACCCCCGAAGTTATAAAACTGAAAACCGGTAAAATAAAAGGGGGACATGAACTCACTGTTTTGCGTCTTCACGATCGTAACTCTTGTCCCTTCAGCAAACACGACCACCTACAATGTACTAGGGTCTATTAGACGAACGGGCCGTGCCTTGCCTTAGTATTTACGTTTTTGAGTTACGTTTCTTTTAATATTATCCCAAGTTATAATTACTTGTTAAACTAATAATTATTTTAACTTTAAATTATATTTAATTTTGGAATAATTCTTGTATTTGTTAAGTATACTTATACTTAATTTTAAATTGATTATTCCGGAATAAATATCCAAATTAATGTATTTTCAAGTCTAAATTTAGAAAATACATGTAAACTTATTTTTTATCCCAAAAATAATGTATTTCAAGAAAATATTTATTTTTCCCAAAAATCATATATCTTCTAAATACTCTAGGAAAATATATTTTTACTTTTAAAAAATAATATATTTTCTCCTTGTCGAAAATATGATATACTTTGTAATAATAATAAAAATCATATTTTCATTTTTTTCGTATCCAAAATAATATTAGCAAAAATATGCTCATAAATGTATTTTCCGGAATATTTGTAAGTTACATTCTTTCGTTTTCACAATATTATGAGTGTAACTTATATATTTATTCCTTGAGATTTTTGGTAGTGTCTTGGATTGTAATTTCTTGGTATTTTTGTTATGTCATATTATTTTAACCCTAAAATAATATAACTATTACACAAAGTATACAAATATTCACACACATGTCTTTAATATATATCTAGCCATTTTTATTTATAAAAACCAACCTCCAATATTTGTATTTTTGTAACAAAAATTATGGCAAAGTTTATATTGAAAACTCATGATCAAAATACACTTGTAAATATTTGTTTGAAAATATTTTTCTAAGTGTTTATATTTTTAGAAAATTTTGCCATAGTTTCCCCTAAAAATGGAGGTGTCCATGCTATCAAAGCATATCATTTTCTCTTTAAAATCATCACAAACAATCAATAATCAATCTACACTTACCAAGTGCCAAAACAATGCTATTTACATAACAATCATGAACTTGAACTTTCATAAAATCTTGTAGTAACTTGGTAGTGTGTTTAGTGGGTTTAGTTACCTTCCAAAATGTATTTACTTCTTTATAAACTTCATTCTTGAAAGATTTAGGTGTTTACAACTTGTAAACATGTTTTGCAAAAATATTTTTTTATGAAATGTTCTTGCTTCACAAGTGTTTCTACACTTGTTTTATTACCAAAAATAGTGTATGTTTAAGTAAGAACCAATCTATGTAAATCTTGTTATTTAACTTGGTTTCTTTGGAAAACTATTTTTGAAATCATCCAATTTTATGTCTAGTAATCATGTTACATGCTTCATCATTCATAAAATCGTTTTCATTCTTCAAGTTCATGAGAGACATAAAGTATGATGATCTTGGTCTTTCACAAGATCATCAACTTAACTTACTAGAACATGTGTTTAATCACAATCTAGTAGGTTTCTTATGATGTCTAACATCACTAACACAAATCAACAATCATCAAGGAGCAAATCAACACTAATCAACATGTATTCATATGGTTTTAAGCTTATGTTTAAGTTTCATGATTTTGTTCTTTAGTGTTCAACAAGATTATCAATGTTCATCATCTCTTAACCAACAAACTATGAAGTAAATTCAAGTTCCAAGGAGCTTACTACTAGCACAAGGGCTAGGGAAGAACACAAGAAGATGAAGGTGACAAATGTGATGGATAAAAGCAAATGGGAGAGGTCATTCAATCTCCAAGACCACCAAGCTTTCTTGTATGGCTCCTTACACCTTGTGATGACCTTGAAATGGATGGAAGTTAGATGAAGATGGTGGTGGTGTGGTGGGTTATGTTCGGCCGAGAGGGGGAAGAAGGAGGGAGAGAGTAGTGTGTGAAATGTGGGTGATGATAATGAGCTCTAGAACTTCTATGCATACTTATAAGCCATGTTTAGTTGTTAACCTTTGGATAATATGTTCACCAAGTACAAGACATGATCTCTAATCAAATCCAAGAAGATCAAAGGAAATCAAGGGTGGGGCCACCCTTGTGACCGTCAACATGAGGGGGGGGGGGGTATTAGTTGTGGTTTTAAGACAAGTTAGGTTAATTAGTTAGATCTTAAGAGTAATAGTTAGTGTTTATGTGTATTAGATTTTATATAGTGTGTTAGGGTGTTCGGGGATCATAACTAGCTCAGAAATATTAAAACAATGCTTCTAGTATAATTTTAGTGTTTCGGGTAATGTCCGGTTGTTCGGTTAGATACCGGTTCGTTAAAGTGTTGAACTATACCGTTTAGTGTTCTTTATGCACCCTTTGTGACACTTTTAATTCCCGACACTTAGGAAAGCATTCAGGACCATTTAGTCATATTTTTGCATGTAACTAGCTTGTTAAAAAGCTGATTTTTGCTGAAAATGCTGAATTCAGCACTTTGGGTGAGTTTTAGGCACTTTCCGGCACTTAAACTATCACCTAGTGAAGCAGTTTTGTGGTCCATACTTCCCTACACACCATACTAGTGTAGTACTTATTCTCTGGCCCATACTGGGTCTCAAAACACCGTCTGCCTATGTACTGAACTTCGTCAGCATTTTCTGAGTTATCCGCTAACTGTGCTAGCTATGCTTTGTGCATCATTAATGTCAATATGGTTTGTCTGTAAATATGATGTGACATTATGCAATATGTGATGCACATATAAGTATGATGTAGTAATCAGAAAGTAGTTAATTTGTAATTCAGCACAGTCATTAAGCACTAATCATGGTTAATTAAATTGTACGGATACCTGGATTTTTGACGGTTGTCACACCTACACATATTATTATAAGTCACAAAATTTTTTATAAGTGTTGGGATCCTACACATTCTGTACCCTACACCAAAACGTTGTTTTTATGGTGTAGGAAACATTGTTTTTATGGTGTAAAAAACGTTGAATATGTAGGATCTTGTGCATGAATGTTTTTATTATGTAAGATGCCCTACTATTTTATATGATAAACTCATTAAATGATTAGGGTTCATTAATTTGAATATAAAAAATAAAGGATACACTAATTAAATGACTGGTTTAAATTACCTTTGTACCATTTATTCTTTTTATTCTTAATTTGTGATTTCTTCTCATTTGAACATTCCACTATATACATATATATAGGTTGGTTATTGTACAATAGGGCTTACCGTACGAACTGTACGCGACTGGTTTTTCAACGTGCGACTTTGTTTTTTAACATGCGATTTGTGCTGAAAAAACCAACATGCGAAATTGCTTTATATACCAACATTTGATTTCATCATATTTATCAACATGCGAAATTGCTACAAAAAACAAACATGTGATTTCATCAAAATTACCAACATGCGATTTCCAACATGCTTTTTTATAACATGCGATTTCACAATCGCGTACGAGCATACGATAAGCCGTATTATACGTTACACTTTATATATATATATATATATATATGGTAGGGTTCATTTGAGAACCACTCTTATTGCGAGAACCATTAGAACCAATATGAACACAACAAAATAAACCCACCCCACCACCACCCAAAACCTAAACACCCACCACCACCCAAAACCTAAACACTCCACACCCCCACCCCCCCCCCCACCCAAAAAAAAACTATATCATGCATTGCGACAGCGTTGAAACGTAAAGTAATTCAAATTTATACCGCCTAGTGAAAACGTATTTTATTTGACCTGACTCGTTTTCAAACAAAACTTTTGATAAAACATAGACCAACCAAAAAATATACTTAATAATAACCATGAAAGCGTATTATTATATATGACCAACGAAGCACGTAAAACTCAAGGAGATCAAAATGACATTTTACAAAGTTTTATAAAGCTAAAGGGATGTAAGCGACAATGTGTTAGGATCTGAGTTTGTTTGATTGTGTTTGTTTAATTAACTGAATAATGTAAGAAGGTAAAACAGAGATGAATTGCAGCGGAATATTGAATATAAACTTTATAACACAATCAAAGAAGAATAGTTTTTAGCAAACATGATTTCATTAGTCAAATGATCATATGAATTACAATGATTCAACTATGCATGCATGCACTACTAAACTCCCCCCTCAGCCTGAGCTCACAGTTATTTCGTACAAGATGAATGGTGAAAGAGAGCTAATAGAACAGTACAGGTACTGTTCTATTTATAGTACAATCCTAACCACTGGGCATCTAATGCTGACGTCACCTAGACAGTGACTTCTAACAGACTAACAACCTCAAAACACTGATCTAAATAAAACACTGTTACAATAAACAACTGATAAGTAAAATACTGGTATTGCTATCCACTGTTGATGCCCAAGCACTGATGTTGCTGATCAGTGCTTTCTTCAATGGTTGATCAGGCCTTTGAATCAGTAGTGCTTAGTCTTCATCAATTTTTTGACAATTAGCAGTTGTTAGGTCTTCTCAGTCTTTATATCCAGTAGTGCTTTGATGAACAGGTGTTTAGGAGAACAGTCTTTAAGATGATCAGCTGATAGAAGCACTGCCATTGGAGGGAACTTAGAACATTCAAGCTTATTGTGGATCAACTGTTGAGAACTAATTTTGGCTTTTAGTATCATCTGTTCTTTTAGGTTTGATTACATGGGCCAATGATGCGTGTGTAGTGTATTATATTTTAGGTGTATATTTTAAGCCCTTTTACACTTTTTTAGCCAAGTTTTAAATTTATAAAACACGATATTTACTAACACTAAACACACATATGGGCAAGTGCACCCATCGTGGACGTAGTATAGTGTTGGTAAGATACCGAGGTCGTCCAAGAACACAAGAGCTTTTAGTACCGGTTTATCCTCAACGTCTAATCAAATCAAAAAGTTAGAAAAAAGGTTTTTTAAACTAGAAAAATAAAACTAACTAAAATGCTGAAAAATAAAATAAAAATAAAAACAGATAGACAAGATGAATGACTTGGATCCGACTCGTGTGTAGTGTAACCTTTGATTATTTCCGCACATTTGAACATTTTAAGAGATTATCTTAGTTATTGTAGTAGGCCCCTCTTTCGAAGGTGACATTACCCTCAACCCAGTAGTTTTAGCCAGCAAGGATACAATCCTAAAGGGTCGGATTATTGAAAGATAATTAATTAAGTTATTAATGCATATTGTGGTCGGCCCCTCTTTTGAAGGTGACGTTACCCTCGGCTAAGTAGTCTGAGTCAGCAGGGATACAGTCCTAAGTAGCCGGGTTAAAGTTTTAATAGTAGTTTAACTTATGAGGGGATCAAAGAGTTTGGACCCCCGCCATCCAATACCGGTGGGTATTGAAGGAGGTCCAACTAAATTGGACCCAGGTCCATTGCAGGGTCTATACACTGAACAATGGCAAGACTCTTACCAAACCGTTCCCTTAACCCTCGGCCAGGTAGCCAACATATCTCCATATAGACCGTGGAGATATGAATGGTGAAAATCTTTTATTTTATATAGACAGTAAAATAATGCCAAGACACCACGGACAAACGATAAGGAAGAATCACTTTCAACATAAGAAACTAGTTATTAAAGTCATTAATACATAACCAAATAAAAGTGCGAAAAGATTAAAAATAAAAAGTATTACACTAAACACTTGTCTTCACCAAGTGATGTAAGAGACTCAGGCAAACATGGCCTTTGATTGTCAAGAACTCCTACGATCAATCTTGGATCCCGAGACGACTCACACACTCTATGATGGACAATGGATAATGGTGGTGGATGATGGTGTTATGATGGTGGTAGGTGGTGGGTGGTGGGTGAAGTGCGAGAGAGGTGGTGTGCCAAGGGATGAGTTGCAAGTGATCCAAGCACTCCTATTTATAGGCTGAACAGAAGCTCAGGCATGGCCCCGTGTCCATCCTTCTCTCTTTCTTCATTAATTGCAGTGTGTCTTCATTAGTTGACCACGCCCGCGTGTCCGCTGAGCACGACCTCGTGTGCAGAAGCGTATCTGTACTATCAAGATTTGCCTGGATTCTGCGAATCTTATAGTTGACCACGGCCCCATGTCCACTGAGCACGGCCCCGTGGTGGGCGATAGAAGCTTCTACAACTTTGTCTTTTCTGCTGACACTTGGGCACGCCTCCGTGCTCACTGAGCACGGGGCGTGTTCAACCTTTTCTTCTCTTGTTTTGCTTGGGAGGATGCTGTCGGGGGGTCGGGCATGCCACGTTTGTTCCTTTTCTTGTATTTATGTTAGATTTAGCTGTCTTTTTGCTTCTTTTGTTCATTTGAGCTCATTTAATCCTAAAAATACAAAAGGAAGACAAAAACACACTTTTTCCAACATTAGTACTAAAAAAGGGTTAGTTTTATGCCACAATTGATGTAATTTATATGTTGCATTTTGTGCACATCAAATACCCCCACGCTTGAATCTTTGCTTGTCCTCAAGCAAAACTCTTTATAATGTGGCTTTACACTCCCAAATGGAATGGGTAGAAGAGAAGGTTTTTTTTTGGCTTGTCATAGAGTGTCGGGATTCCCAAGATTCCTTATTAAGTTTTATTTTTATTTATTTACAATCCTATGCGACATGATTTATTAAAAACGTTTCATAAGATAAATTACTTATTAGGGCATAACATGCCTTTTCAAAATTCCATTTATATACAAGTTCACATACCTCACAGGGGATCATTCAACACTCGGCCGAAGGTGTACTTTTAGTGAATCACTCGAGAGCGGCATGGAACTTACTTCTACCATAAGCTTGCCAAGCAATCAATCCTCCTCCTTTTTAACTATATACCTTTGTAAATATCAAGAGGACTTTTTGGGTGAATGGCTTGGGCTAAAGGTGGGTGGTTAGGTTAGTGGTTAGTAAAAGGGCGAAAAGCGTAAAAAGCGTTGGTTTTCATAAGACTCGTTATTTTTCAAAACTTTTTGTTTTGATGAAGCATTTCTTTCAAACAAAGTTGTTTTTGATACACTTGTTTATTTATTTCTTTGACTTCATCCTCATCATTTTTTTTTCAAGTCATAAGAAAAACCGAGCTTTGTTACTAAAATAAAGGGTTTAAAAGGAAAAAAGGGTTTAGGTGGGTAAAGGGTTTTTGAATTGGGTTAAGAAATGAAAAGGTTTAGGCTCAAATGGGTTAACTAGGGGGATTTTGGGTAGGTGGTAAAAAAAGAAAAAATAATGGTGTAGAAATAAAAAGGGTTAGTCCTAATGCCTCCATCATTTATTTACTCGGGTTTAAGTTGGTAAGGACCGGGAATGTATCGTCGTGGCAAGTTCTAGAGTTGTAAGAACCAAGCGGCTATTCACACAAGAAACGAAAAATGAGCATTTAGTTTAAAGATATGTATTTGTATGCTCAATAAAGGCTCAAAACTCACTTTTGTGGGAATGGGTTTTTATGTGCTCAAGTATATACAATCAAATTTTAACTAAGTTTGTCATGCCGTTTCATAATTTTCTTGTCTTGGTTCTTTTTATCACGACGCTATCGGTCGTAAATTTGTAAAAATATAACCTTTGTAGAATTTTGAAATTCCCAACTTAAACCTAGACAAGTAAAAAAATGAAAATTTTTGAAAAAAAATTGGGGTGATTAGCGGTTCCAATAGAGTTTTGTGTAAGGCTTGTTAATTAGGACTTGCAAGATTCAAAGTTTTAGCATCCCCCACACTTAAATTACACATTGTCCTCAATGTGTCCCAAAAATAAGTTTTTAGGTTAATTGAATGTGTAAAAAGGTGTGAAAAAGCAAAGATTTGTGTTACTAGTTATCCGGACACGGCCCCGTGTCGGGTGAACACGGCCACGTGTTCAGAGTGCCAGTAACGAAAACTTACAGAAGTTGGACACGGGGGCGTGTTGGATGGGCACGACCCCGTGTCTTGCAAAAATCTACAGAATTTAATCAAACAGCAGGTCTGGGAGGTGGGCACGGGGGCGTGTCGGCAGGACACGACCCCGTGTAGACAATCTGCAATGGTGAAAAACAGGTTTTCTGGCTTCGGTTTTCCTGTCCCGGCTTTAGTAGTACTAATATTTAGTACTCTAAGCCTCACATGTACCTGTTTTATCAATAAACACTACACCAAACCATAACAAACATCCTAGATTACCAATTTCAACATCCAAACCACAAAGTTAAAAATAAAAACAAAAGCAGAAAATAAAAAGACTTAAAGGGAAAGTAAATTGTTCAACACTCGGCACGCAAGCCGGAAATTGTTCGATAGAAAAGAGGGGTTAACCTGTGGGATCACCAACCCGCTGCTCCTGCTCCTACTCCACCTGCCTAGTCCATGTCCTCATCCTCATCATCACCTCCTCCTCCGTGCCCCGCCATGTACCCCCGGATGTTCCCGATGTCATCTTGAATATCGGAGATGTTTCTCTCAATGGCTCCAACCCGGTTGTACGTGTTGCTGGCTAAGTTATAGGTGTTCCTGGTGCACATGAGGTTTTCCTGCAACAAATCATGTAAACTTTGGAAATTAGGAAAACCGCCTCCTTGTGAGGAGGACTGGCTTGGATCAACATGGGGCTGGTGTTGGAAATGAGGGGGTGGTTGGAACTGTGGAGCGTGAAGGACAAGTGCTTCTTGTGGGTTCCAAGCATGCCCTTGGACCCTTTGGAAGCTGATCGACCCATCTTCGGCTTCATAGATTAAGTTCATGGAGCGGCAGATGTGTATATCTACTCTCCCCGACCATGGACTCCTTTCAAAAGACCGAGGTATGTTCACGAAGCGCTTGAAGAGACGGTATATCCAACCCCCGAAGAAGATAGGGGTTGGTGGAGTAGCAAGCTTGTTCCAGTGCATGTTTCGGAGCAGGAGGTATGGAACATCGAGGTGTCTGCGGTTATGGATGCAATGAAGTACTATCAGATCTCTCAGCCCGACAACGCCACTACTATCATGTCTTTGACTAAGAGAGTAGGTGAGGACTCGATGGATGTAACGGTAAAGAGGGTCCCTCAGCCTAGTACTCTTAGTGTTGCTTGGGTTGTAGTGCCCATCTCTAATTTGTGCTCATGCAGCTTGGCGTTCGTCTTCAGCAAGTTCACCTAACCCGCCAGTGTTTTCTTCATTGCCCGCGTCTTCCTCCTCATACAACCCTACCATTGACCCAAACTGTGCCATTGAGATTGAATACTTGGTTCCCCCACATCGGAACTCCACACCATTATTGTCAAATGGCTCGCACCTTGAGTTGAATACAAATGTGCTATAGAATTCCAAAGTATATTCGGGAACCGAACGAAGGCGAGTAGTAAGGGCGACTCTCAGCGGCCCGGTGACTAGGTTGTTGAAGCGGGTCCCATTGGTTACTAATCCCAAAAGATCCGAACACACTTGTCCCGGGTATTCTTCCGGTCTTGTTCGAGGTGTATCAAATCTTGCCTTGGCATGGAGCTCACTTGCGTTGAACCTTGTGAATTTCTTCGACATCTGAAAGAATACACCAAAAGTTAGCATGAAACGGTGAAGTTTTCGGAGAAAACTGAAAACAGTGGGCTGGACACGGCCCCGTGCTCAGCGGGCAGGACCCTGTGTAGGCGTCTGTTACTCAAAGACTTCATTTTTCGACCCGGTCCCGAAAACTTGAAAATTTTTGGTCAAGTAGGTGCGGTTTCTCCCAAAAATGTAACCCAAGTGCCGTTTTTCCCAAAACAAACCGTTTACCCCTTTGATTTTATCTTTTTCGGTTCAAAAACAAGGGTTTGAGGTTTTTGTGAGAAATCTGGCGAATCTATGAACAATACAAGTGGATTTACTTCCCATAACACTAATCTAAACTGATGCTAACAGATTTATGCAAAAATTTGAGGTTCGATCCGGATGAAGTTCAAGAACCCTAGATTTTTCCCCAAATTTTTGATGTTTTAACTACATGCAAGTATCTAATCTAACTACTAATGGTGATAGAATCATACCTTGATGTTGTTAGAACGAGAGGGAACGTCGGAATTCTGCGGAAAATCGCCTGAGCCAGAGAGTTTTCGGGGAAACGGGGCGTGTGGAATGAGGTAATTGTTGTGAAAAAGGGGTTTTATCCCGACAGTCGCGCGGACACGGCCTCGTGCCGAGCAATTTTTTTTAAGTGCTCGTGTGAGTGCCCTGTTTTCCCAAAACTTGGTTAGAAGACTTACCGATTTCGATGTTTATCCGCTTGTTTGTAACTTACCAGGTATGATGTTGATGTTTTTACTCTTCGACCTTTTGAAGCGAGATTTCTTCTTCCTCATCCTCAATGAATCCTAGGTAGAGTTTCAGCCGTTGGCCATTGACTTTGAATGGAATTCCATTCCGAGACTTAATTTCTACTGCACCGTGTGGGAAAATATGGGTGATAGAAAAAGGTCCTGACCACCTAGACTTTAATTTTCCAGGAAATAATCGGAGTCGTGAATTAAACAAAAGAACTTGATCTCCTACTTGAAATTCATTAGGTTAAATATGTTTGTCATGCAAATTTTTCATTCTTTCCTTATAAATTTCAGAGTTAGAGTATGCATAATTCCTTAATTCATCTAATTCATTTAATTGACAAAATCGATTTTTACCTGCAAATTCTAAATCTAAGTTCACATTTTTAATTGCCCCGTAGGGCTTGTGAGCTATTTCTACCGGCAAGTGACAGCTTTTTCCATAGACAAGCTTATATGGGGTTGTACCTATTGTTGTTTTATAAGCAGTTCGAAAGGCCCATAAAGCGTCATCTAATTTATCAGCCCATTCCTTTTTATTTAACCCGACGATTTATTCAAGTATTCGTTTTAAACTTCTATTAGTCACTTCGCCTTGTCCGTTTGTTTGAGGGTGATATGCCGTTGAGACCCGGTGATAGACCCCATATCTTGTTAAGATTTTTTCAAGTTGATGATTACAAAAATGGGTACCTCTATCACTTATTAATGCTTTAGGTGTTCCAAAACGAGAGAATAATTTTTTCAGAAATCTTACCACAACTCTTCCATCATTTGTTGAAAGTGCCTCGGCCTCGGCCTATTTAAACAAGTAGTCAACTGCCACAAGTATATATTTGTTTCCTTTTGATGGTGGGAAGGGTCCCATGAAGTCAAGTCCCCACACATCAAAAATTTCACAAACAAGAATGCCATGTTGTGGCATTTCGTTTTTTGGAGGAAATATTACCTGATCTTTGGCAGGCGTCATATGTCTTGACAAGACTTTGAGCGTCTTTGTAAATGAAAGGCCAATAAAATCCTGAATCAAATACCTTTCGTGCGGTACTAGCGGCACCATGATGTCCTCCGTATGGACCTTCATGACAATGGCGGAGAATTCTTCTTGCTTCACTACCATGTACGCACCGTCGGATGAGTTGGTCGGCACACATTTTGAAAAGATAAGGATCTTCCCAAAAGTAATGCTTTAAATCAGCAAAGAAATTTTTTCGTTGGTGATGTGGCCATCCTTTGGCGACTATCCCGCTAGCTAAGTAGTTAGCGTAGTCGGCATACCATGGTTCTTGTTTATATTCCACCATTTCCAGGGACTCCGTTGGAAATTTTTCGTTGATTTGCTCGTCCCTGGTTGCCTCCAAAGCTGGGTCTTCTAGGCGTGAAAGATGATCTGCTGCGGTGTTTTCTGCTCCTCTTTTGTCTTTGATTTCAATATCAAATTCTTGGAGGAGTAGAATCCACCGAATCAAACGGGGTTTAGCATCCTGTTTCTTGAAAAGGTATCGAATGGCTGCATGATCTGTATAGACTATTGTTTAGAAAGAACAAGATAAGAACGAAATTTATCAAAGGCAAATACCACAGCTAGTAACTCTTTTTCAGTTGTTGTGTAATTTTCTTGTGCATCATTAAGTGTTTTACTAGCATAATAAATTGGGTGAAAATGCTTTTCTTTTCTTTGTCCCAAGACTGCTCCAACTGCCAAGTCACTTGCATCACACATGATTTCAAAAGGTAATTTCCAATCAGGCGCTATCATGATAGGTGCATTGACTAGCATTTCCTTGAGGGTTAGAAATGCTTGATTGCAATCCTTGTCAAAGATGAAAGGGGCATCTTTTTCAAGGAATTTTGTTAGAGGTCTTGAAATTTTTGAAAAGTCCTTGATAAACCGTCTATAAAATCCGGCATGCCCTAAGAAACTTCTGATTGCTCTAACGGAGGATGGTGGAAGTAATCTAGAAATAGTGTCTATTTTGGCTCGATCAACTTCCATTCCTTCGCTTGAGATTTTGTGACCGAGTACTATTCCCTCCGTTACCATGAAATGGCATTTTTCCCAATTAAGGGCGAGGTTAGTTTCCTCACATCGGGATAGCATTCGTTCGAGGTTATCGAGGCATTGGTCGTATGAATCTCCAAATATAGAAAAGTCGTCCATGAAGACTTCCATTGTCTTTTCTATCATGTCATGGAAGATGGCCACCATGCAACGTTGGAATGTTGCGGGGGCATTACATAGACTGAATGGCATGCGTCGATAAGAAAAAGTTCCATAGGGACATGTGAATGTTGTCTTTTCTTGGTCTTCGGGTGCTATCGGGATTTGAAAGTAACCTGAAAAACCATCCAAGAAACAATAAATTTTATGACCGGATAATCTCTCTAACATTTGGTCAATAAAGGGCAAAGGAAAGTGATCTTTCCTTGTTGCTTCATTTAACCGTCTATAGTCTATACATACTCTCCATCTTGTGACGGTTCTCGTTGGTATTAATTCATTTTTTTCATTAGTTATTACCGTCATACCTCCTTTCTTTGGAACTACTTCAACGGGACTTACCCAAGGACTATCTGTAATAACTCTCACCAAAAATTATTATTTATTAAATTATTTTGTCCAATAAGAAACCCTAATTGAGACCACCAAGTGATTCTGCACAAACCTAAAATTTTCAGAACAATCAAAATCAGGATCAGGGCCCCTAAAACTCAGGGGGGAGGGCATTCCCTATTGACGAATATCCTTATAACTTGTTGTCTAAATTGAAATTCTTCGATTCGTCGACTCAGCTGAGCTACAAACACACGTGGCAACCCTATGATAAGATGTGGCCCATCGCATCACGCGACGCCCCCAGGGTGACCCCTCGCGTCACGCGAGGGGGTCAAATTCTAAGTATAAATAGAGGGGTTTGGGAATTGAATTTCTGCATTGGAACGACGAACAAATTCATTATATACACTGAGTTATAGCCTTTTTACTACCAAACACACACATAAGCTCGAATTCTGCTACGATACAGGGTATTAACTCAATCGATGCTACGATTCAATGTCCGATCGATTGAAACTATCCGATGAATGTTTAAGTGCTTCTCAAATTGGGTTTATACTTTGTCATTCGTCGTGATTCCGATAGGATGTTTTAGTGTCGCCCGAACTCGGGCTCTACTTTGTCATTCGTTGCGAATCCGCTGGATGTTTAAGTATTGCACTTTGTTATACGTCGTGAGGGTTTAAATCTCGTGAGCTTATCGTAAAAGTTGTATTCAGTTACTTACCTAGTTTCGTGTGCATTATCGTTTAAATTAGGTTATCAGGCTTATCAGTAGACTAAACATTACCCCATACACTTACAATCAAAGTAGATGCTAAGTCTCAGAAGATTATGAATCAGGAAGCTTGTTAAATCAATACTGCATCCTTATAATGTGAGTCATTCTCTTTTTACCAAACTTGCTTTCAAAATCATGTTTGTTTTCAAAGTTATAATTACAGGGATTAAGTCTTTGTAGTCTTCATTACAGACGGTATGTGGGGTTTTGTATAAATTACTTGATAACCGTCACCATTGGACAACGGGTTAGCCAAGGGGTGATATGACCATAGTCACAGACACCATTGGACAACGAGATAGCCAATGGGTGGTCGAGTGACAAATACCGTGGGTATATGGTTGACATGTAGAAACATTGTAATCGCTCTTAATACTGTAAATTATAACAATGCGTCGTTTTAGATAAAAATGAATGATTCACTCAGTATTTCCGGCTGACAAAACCTTTTTAAAATGCATTTCAGGTAATTACAGTAGATTGCAATAAGAGTTGGATACGGCACCGAAAGGCTTACAGAAGTGGTTGATTTATTAATTAAATTAAATTAAGAAAAGTTGTTTTATGTAATCGGGTTTATCCCATATGAAAAGCTACCTTTGTAAAACATGAGTTTTATCCCATCTATTTAAATAAATAAAAAACCCGGTGTTCCTAAACTCTGATATTTTTCCTAACTCACGGTCCTGATGAAATTTCCGCTGCAATGTTTTCAAAAATAACCACCGGTATCGCTTGGCTGCTCGCGGCTCCCGATTCTGTCCAGGGTGGGGTCGGGGGCCGTGACAGAAGGTGGTATCAAAACCACTGATTTAAGCCTATAGGTGTTCTGCTAATAAATACCTAAGCATATATAAAAGAGTTAGGAAATTGCTATTTACTGATAGCACATATGATAGCATTTAGACTTGAACTTAAGAAAAGATGCCTTAGGGTAAGCTAAGCTAAATACTTGTGTAAATAAAGTGTGATAGGTTTTGATATACCGTGAGAATAATAACTAGAACGTTGCAAGTATAATAAATAAGCAATAACACTTTACCACTGTTATTTCTTATTTATTAGTATTACTTTGTTCTATAACATGATCCGTCATGTAAAGACTTATTTGCTTAGTCTTTGTTGAAAGTCATAATACACTTTCCAAATCATGATTTAAGAAAAATACTATTTATGGGAAATACAAATTTCTTCTCTGGCAAGACTGGGTATGGTGTAGCAGACTCTCCAGTTTGTCCGGATATACTGAGGTTACCTCTCCGGCTAGAACCGGGTAAGCAAGTATATAATATGTCAAACAAGTGACAAGATTTCCCTAAATAGTATCATGACCTGATATTTGACTTGTTTCTGGAAATATGAATTTGTTAAATACATTAACCTTACTAAGGGTATGTATATTACAGCATGTGAAATATATGATTTTATAGATATGTATATCTATAAGGAAATCCAAAAACTATAAGGATTGACAATTTGAAATAAAGCACAAGCATATGTGTCAATAATAAATCCAGATTCCTTTATCAAGAATCTCTTACATATATCGATATCAAACATTATTTCGTTTGATCATCTACCTCATAACTTGAGCGAATAATAATAATGGAAACCCATTAAGTTGGGACACCATCAAAAGTATAAGAATTTTCAATACGTTACCATAAACTATTAACGCAAGTAAAAAGTATGTAAAGTTGTGCTAGTGCACAAGAAAACACATGAAACCTAAATTATACGACCACAGATGTCGAAGTATATCACACACGACTTTCAAGGCAAGACCTTTGGAAAATATGATTGGGCACGACGACACCAATACTAATTCCGTCAGTGGAAGAACTACTAATCAAAAAGCGGCACTTTGCCACATGATCCTACAAACGATTTGAATATCGCTGAGGTACGTTGGGACAAGATTTCACAACCATCGATGCACAGTCTAATCAGAGTCATAATTATTATCATTGAAAAAGGAGTCACATACCTTTGCAACTCCCTCTATTTCATTTTGTTCGACATTCCATGATAACATCACTTAACAACGGTTATCACACGAAATTCCAGATAAAGTTCTTATATTTCTTTCATTGAAATCCTGACTTCTGCATATAATGAGTTGACCTTCGCATTTCTACTTCCCCTAATGGTCATCATACCATGAGGATTTCTTTCATAGTAGCAAATATTGATCTATTTCATTTCTTGGTAAATCCACACGTTACACATGCACTGTTTGTTGCGCATGTGGTTCGTTTTAGTTATGAAGACCATAGGAGGGCTTCATTCCAATTTGTTGTTTTATCAAAACTCAAATATCGTTTTGCTATACTTGATCTTTGCATTATAAACCGCGTTTTTGCAAAACGATGACTCTTTGATATCGAATCGATGAATTTCTTGATATCGAATCGATGAATTTCTTGAAAAACTCGAATTTCTTTTGAATGGTAAACATGGTTTTTGTTGTGACCATGTCATAACTTTCTTATTGATACATGAACTCGTTTTGTTTACACCAAGTTCAAATTGTTTGAACTTGCTCGCATTTCGTATTCAATTCAAAGTCCCATATGATGGATTGCAGCTATCATATTCAAAATAGTCCCAACAAGCACTTCATTTGTTTTGAACCATAACAGGCTTATTTGGTCTTTGAATTCATCAAATCATTTCTTTTATCACGATCACCTTGTGGTGACGTTTTCACAAAGTTTGAAGCTTGCGCTAATCTCGTTGCTCGCACAATGTTCGCATTTAATTATTTAAATTATTTATTGTGTATTGATATTAAATCCGCTTGTTTGATCTATGTATTATCAGTCTTAATGCAATTGTGTGTTATGATAATGGTACCCCAGTTCGTGTTAAATATTCCGGTATACCTCTTAACGGTTCTTTCACCATTGAGCGAACATTTCGTGATATTCATTGCCTTTCCTCTTTGCTCAAAATACTGTTTATTCGTTCCATTTTCAGTTGTAGATCCTATGAAAATTCTTTGAAACAAATATTCAGATTTACTTTGTAAACCCTTCGCTTAATTTCAAAACACGGTGATACTTGTTTGATCACTTCTATTATTGCCTTGTTTCAATCACTACGACACCTTGTGGTGTTGGTATGAACTTGCAACTTGTGCTAAATTACTATCAGTCGTTTCATGCGGAACTATTTTTGCTTTTTATTTGCACACATTATATACGAATTTAATTATTTATTTGTACTGAATCCGCTTTGTTGATTTATCCTATAAAAGCAATCTTAACACAATCGTGTGCTAAGATAATGATACACAAATTCATGTCATATCTCAGTGTATCACTTAACAGTTCCTACAACATCGATCGAGTATTTCTTGATCTTTTCGATCGAAAAACATTATTCCATTTGTTTCATTTTCAATCGGAAATCCTACTAGAATTGTTTGAAACAAACATTCGGATTTACTTCGTTGAACTTTCATTTCAAACTCTGTGAACTCGTCTGGTCACCGCAATTATTGAATCATTTCAATCATTACGACACCTTGCAGTATCGGTATAAACTTGTAGCTTGCGCTAATCATTATCATACGAATTATTCAAAACCACGTATGTCTTTCGTTTAACTCATCCTTGAAAATAGTCTTAATACAACTATGTGTTAAAACAATGATACACTAAACTCTGTTGTATTTCGGTGTATCCTTGCAATTCACTCATCTCAACCCATTGATTTTCTCATCTATTCGATGATTGACAAATCATTTTCATACTTCTATTTTATTCAAGCTTGTTGATTCTGAATCTTCATCAGTTGACAATCAAAGTGAATTTTCTGTTGACAGTAAATTCTATTGTTTCTGAAAATCATTCACAAACTTGTAAACATTCACATCCATTGATCATATATCTTTTGGATCGAACCTAATCACCTTGGAAACAATATCAGTTCATCTCATTCATTTGAACACCTCATCTTTTGAAATATCCCGATTCGCTTCCTTGAAACTCTCAGTTAAATTCGAAAATGGTGAATTTATTCGGTCACCATAATTATTGAATTCTTACGGCACTTTGCAGTGTCTGTATAAATTTGTAGCCGTGCTAATAATAAACCCTCTTCATACTTCATTCATTTGATTCATCATTTTTAATGGTCCTGATACAGTTATGTATTCAGACCTTGATACACTAAATTCTATTATATTGTCCAGTGTATCCTTACCATTTAAGTAAACGATATTGATTTTCAGGTTGATCATTGACAAATCATTTTTCATACTTCCATTCACAAATAGAGATTTATCAATTCAAAATCTCCCTCAATTGATCAAAGTAAGTTCTTTTCTGACATTGAATTCTATTGTTTCTACAAAGTCATTATATTTCAAAAAAAAAAAAAATTCATGACTATCAAATATCTTTTGATTCATGAAATTTAGTCAAAATTGCTAAAATTATTTCATCCCATTTGGTTAACATCAAATTCCTGAAACTAAAAATTTTAAAACCATTGAATTCCAACTATCCTATGATAGTGATCTTTTGATTCCATCCCAGACACCATGATATATTAAAAGAAGTAACGTAACCCCAAGAAGATATCATAGTCCAAATCACGAGGACGAGATTTAAAACAAGGTGGGGAGGATGTAACAACTCTCACCAAAAATTATTACTTATTAAATTGTTTTGTCCAATAAGAAACCCTAATTGAGACCACCAAGTGATTCTGCACAAACCTAAAATTTTCAGAACAATCAAAATCAGGATCAGGGCCCCTAAAACTCGGGGGGGGGGGGTATTCCCTATTGATGATTATCCTTATAACTTGCTGTCTAAATTGAAATTCTTCGATCCGTTGACTCAGCTGAGCTACAAACACACGTGGCAACCCTATGATGAGATGTGGCCCGTCACGTCACGCGACGCCCCCAGGGTGAACCCTAGCGTCACGCGAGGGGGTCAAATTCTCAGTATAAATAGAGGGGTTTGGGAATTGAATTTCTGCGTTGGAACGACGAACAAATTCATTATATACACTGAGTTATAGCCTTTTTACTACCAAAAACACACATAAGCTCGAATTCTGCTACGATACAGGGTATTAACTCAATCGCTGCTATGATTCAATGTCCGATTGATTGAAACTATCCGATGAATGTTTAAGTGCTTCTCAAATTGGGTTTATACTTTGTCATTCGTCATGATTCCAACAGGATGTTTGAGTGTCGCCCGAACTCGGGCTATACTCTATCATTCGTTGCGAATCCGCTGGATGTTTAAGTATTGCACTTTGTTATTCGTCGTGAGGGTTTAAATCTCGTGAGCTTATCGTAAAAGTTGTATTCAGTTACTTACCTAGTTTCGTGTGCATTATCGCTTAAATTAGGTTATCAGGCTTATCAGTAGACTAAACATTACCCCATACACTTACAATCAAAGTAGATGCTAAGTCTCAGAAGAATATGAATCAGGAAGCTTGTTAAATCAATACTGCATGCTTATAATGTGAGTTATTCTCTTTTTACCAAACTTGCTTTCAAAATCATGTTTGTTTTCAAAGTTATAATTACAGGGATTAAGTCTTTGTAGTCTTCATTACAGCCGGTATGTGGGGTTTTGTATACGTTACTTGATAACCGTCACCATTGGACAACGGGTTAGCCAAGGGGTGATATGACCATAGTCACAGACATCATTGGACAATGAGTTAGCCAATGGGTGGTCGAGTGATAAATACCGTGGGTATATGGTTGACATGTAGAAACATTGTAATCGCTCTTAATTTTGTAAATTATAACAATGCGTCGTTTTAGATAAAAATGAATGATTCACTTAATATTTCCTGCTGACAAAACCTTTTTAAAATGCATTTCAGGTAATTACAGTAGATTGGAATAAGAGTTGGATACGGCACAAAAAGGCTTACAGAAGTGGCTTGATTTTTTAATTAAATTAAATTAAGAAAAGTTGTTTTATGTAATCGGGTTTATCCCATATGAAAAGCTACCTTTGTAAAACATGAGTTTTATCCCATCTATTTAAATAAATAAAAAATCCGGTGTTTCTAAACTCTGATATTTTTCCTAACTCACGGTCCTGATGAAATTTCCACTGCAATGTTTTAAAAAATAACCAGCGGTACCGCTTGGCTGCTCGCGGCTCCCGATTCCGTCCAGGGTGGGGTCGGGGGCCGTGACACTATCGGAGATAGGATAAATAAGTCAGACGTCAAGTAATTTGATGACTTTGCTTTTAACCACTTCTTGGACATTTGGATTTACTCTACGTCGTGGTTGAATTACCGATTTGTAGTCATCATTCATTAAAATTTTGTGTGTCCACATGGAAGGACTTATTCCTTTAATATCTACAAGCTTCCAAGCGATCGCATTTTTGTGTTTTTTCAAAAGTTTAATTAATTTTTCTTTTTCTATACTACTTAGGTTAGACGAAATAATTACAGGAGATTTACCATCCTTGTCTAGAAAAGCATATTCCAAACCTTTCGGAAGTTCTTTGAGCTCAAGAGGTGGGTCTTAAGGAGACTCCTTATTTGGTTGCTCATTTTGATCAAGAACTTTAAAAGTTTGTTCTATGGCGACCTCTTCTTCAACAAAGTGGTCCATCTTTTCACTTGTATCGGGTGGTTCATCTTCATCTTCAATTAGGGGGTTATTATTGCCAAAAGGATATTTCATTGAGCGCTCAAGATCTATGCTCCTTTTGAATGCCCCTAATTGAAGAGGTAGATTGTTGTACTTCTGGTTTTTCAAAGCTTCGTGAGTTTTTACAAAAGGTCATCCAACACTAGAGGAGCGTCATCAAGGATGACAAAGTCGGTTGGGATTACCAATTAATTTGTTTGAACCAAGACATCCTCAACTATACCGATTGATTTTATTATTTTCCGATTGGATAGAAAAATGGGTATTTGAAGTGGAGAAAAATCACTAATACTTAATTTTTCAAAAATGTAATTAGGCATTATGTTAACACAAAGATCTTTATCAATTGTGACATTACTAATAAAGGAATTTTGAAAAAAAAAACATGAAACCGGTGTAATGTTGATTTCAAAAGGGTCTACTTTTATTAGTAAAGTTTGATCATTAGTTAACTTAATACTTACCGTTTCGTCAATTTTAGTGCTAGTGTTTAACTCTTTTAAAAACTTAGCATGAGTGGGTACTAAACAATGATTTTCAAAAGAAGGTGACAAGCGATTAATTTCTTCAAAATTAGACTCTTCTTGGATTTTAACGTTGTCGGACTCACCTTTTTCGTTGTTTAACTCATGTGTCGGTTTTTCACTTATTTGTTCTTCCATTTTTACCTCTTCAACTATCTTTTCTTTATTTAATTCTTCTCTTGCGCGGGATTCCTCTTCCCTTGCGCGAGATTCTTTTATGTATCGCTCGATAGTTTTAAGGTGTTCTAATATCCTATCGGTCACTTCGGTGATAGAGAAAGGATCGGGATTTTCAAAGCTTGAATCCGGTTGTTCGACCCTTGGTTCCTCATAGTACTCATATGAAGTAGATGGTTCATACGATTGTTCTTCATTGTAAGTATATGATGGATAAGGGTTGTAATTTTGTTCTTCATAGTACTCATATGAGGTGGGTTGTTCACGCCATGGTTCCTCATAATAAGAGTATGAAGGTGGTGGCTCATATCTTGGTTCCTCAAAGTATGAGTATGAAGGCTCATACCGTGGTTCATCAAAATATGAGTATGAGGGAGAAGGTTCATACCTTTGGTCTTCATAGGATGTGTATGAAGTCGATGGCTCGTACCTGGGCTCCTCATAATGGGTGTATAAAGTGGATGGTCGAAATGAGTGGTAATATTGAACCGAGTGCGGGTTACCACAATTAGTGCAATAGTCTCCCCTATAATCATCCTCCTCATAGGTGTAGTTGTAGCCTCCTGAGTATTGATCCATAAGAATCACTCAGCAGACCACAATAGAGTCTCGGGACCAGAAAACAAAAATAAAAACGGAAACAGAGGCTGGACACGGACCCGTGTTCAGTGGATACGGCCCGTGTTCAGGGTCAGTATCTGGGCGTTTGAATAAAAGTCACTGGTCTTGTTGAGCACGGGGGCATGTTCAGTGAGCACGACCCCGTGTTCAGACTCTGTATCTGGGTGTTTTATGAAAAATATGCAGCACGGCCTCGTGTTCAGTGAACACGGCCCATGTTCAGGCTACTGTAAATGCAAACTAAACTAAAATGCAGAAAACTGTGCGCGCGTTTTGAAAAAGTTTTGACAAACTGATTAGGCCGTCAATTTTAAGCTTTCTTAAAATCCTTGTGTCCCCGACAGCGGCGCCAAAAACTTGGTGTGTGTGTAGTGTAATATATTTTAGGTTTATATTTTAAGCCCCTTTACACTTTTTTAGCCAAGTTTTAAATTTATAAAACACGATATTTACTAACACTAAACACACATATGGGCAAGTGCACCCATCGTGGACGTAGTATAGTGTTGGTAAGATACCGAGGTCGTCCAAGGACACAAGAGCTTTTAGTACTGGTTTATCCTCAACGTCTAATCAAATCAAAAAGTTAGAAAAAAGGTTTTTTAAACTAGAAAAATAAAACTAACTAAAATGCTGAAAAATAAAATAAAAATAAAAACAGATAGACAAGATGAATCACTTGGATCCGACTCGTGTGTAGTGTAACCTTTGATTATTTCAGCATTTTTGCACATTTTAAGAGATTATCTTAGTTATTGTAGTAGGCCCCTCTTTTGAAGGTGACGTTACCCTCAACCCAGTAGTTTGAGTCAGCAAGGATACAATCCTAAAGGGTCGGATTATTGAAAGATAGTTATTAATGCATAATGTGGTAGGCCCCTCTTTTGAAGGTGACGTTGCCCTCGGCTAAGTAGTCTGAGTCAGCAGGGATACAGTCCTAAGTAGCCGGGTTAAAGTTTTAATAGTAGTTTAACTTATGAGGGGATCAAAGAGTTTGGACCACCGCCATCCAATACCGGTGGGTATTGAAGGAGATCCTACTAAATTTGACTCAGGTCCTTTACAGGATCTATACACTTAACAATGGCAAGACTCTTACCAAACCATTCCTTTAACCCCCGACCAGGTAGCCAACATATCTCCATATAGACCGTGGAGATATGAATGGTGAAAATCTTTTATTTTATATAGACAGTAAAATAATGCCAAGACACCACGGACAAACGATAAGGAATAATCACCTTCAACATAAGAAACTAGTTATTAAAGTCATTAATACATAACCAAATAAAAAGTGCGAAAAGATTAAAAATAAAAAGTATTACACTAAACACTTGTCTTCACCAAGTGATGTAAGAGACTTAGGCAAACATGGCCTTTGATTGTCAAGAACTCTTACGATCAATATTGGATCCCGAGACGACTCACACACTCTATGATGGACAATGGATGATGGTGGTGGATGATGGTGTTGTGATGGTGGTGGGTGGTGGGTGAGGTGTGAGAGAGGTGATGTGCCAAGGGATGAGTTGCAAGTGATCCAAGCAGTCCTATTTATAGGCTGAACAGAAGCTCAGGCACGGCCCCGTGTCCATCCTTCTCTTTTTCTTCATTAATTGCAGTTTGTCTGCATTAGTTGACCACGCCCCCGTGTCCGCTGAGCACGACCCCGTGTGCAGAAGCGTATCTGTACTATCAAGATTTACCTGGATTCTGCGAATCTTATAGTTGACCACGGCCCCGTGTCCGCTGAGCACGGTGTGATAACTCGTATTTCCGAACTTATACATGTGCTTAATGTAACGTATGTGAACTTGGTGTAATTATTTGATATGCTAATTTAATAAATGTTATGTTTGATATGTGCTATGTGTAATATACGTATGTATGCAAACGAGCCCAAACGCACAAGACTCACCCGATCGCACAAGCCCATTCGGGCTATACAACTTGTAATCGGATCAATGGGCAGCCCAAATAAGGATTCGGCCCACTCCCTTATGTTGCATAACACTTAGGGGATAGGGTATACCCCTCATAATTTGCAAAACACTTTACACACACAACTCAAACCCTAGCTCTTTCTCTCCTCTCAAACTCGACGGCAACACTCTTTCCCTCAATCGAAGATCATAGTGCTCGGATCATTTTCTTGTTTGGATCATTCTCGTTATACCCTTTTGATCGGTTAGTGTTTCATGTTATGTGTTTTATTCGGGTGATGTATTGATATGTTGATGATATGTGATCGGTCATATATGTGTTTGAATCCGAATGTGAACTATGAATCGTATGCTAGATGATTTTATGCATGCCATGATTTATGTGAATGATGATGATCTAGTGAATCGGATGAGTATGGTGATGTTAATCGGCTAGCATGTCACGTTCTCGGATTGTTTGCATAATGTTTAGGATAGAAGGTATGTAATCAGCTGTGATATGTTACGATTAGGATGAATTATTGAGTTGTCATAATAGGATGTATGTTAGTGATCAAGATTCATGCTAATATGTTTATGTGTTGATAAGTTGTTATTCATGATTTTTGGTTAGTTAGGGTATATATGAATAGGATGATAAAACCCTTGTTTGATCTATAATTGCATGACCAAAAATTGTTAGTGTTGTTAATGGATAGAATCTATAATCTGGGAAACTCTTGAATGATTGTAACTGAATCAAATTTTGGAAACAATGTAACCGAATGGCATAATATTCGGATGTGTAAACCAACCGCACAAGACCTCTTAGTCGCACAAGAGGTCCATACGCACAAGAAGTCCATTCGCACAAGATGATCCAATCGCACAAGGTGTCCCCAGTGGCACAAGGCTTATTGGATCGCACAAGTTGTAACGATTGGGCCGGGTATACAATTTGGGCTGGACTAGTCCGATCGCACAACCCAAACGGATCGCACAAGTCGACCGGATTGTACAAGCTATCCGGATCGCACAAGACATGTTAATTGGGTCGTGTTCATGCTTATAGTTTTGTTGGGTTCTTGATATTGGGCCGGGTATTAGTGGGCTCCAACGGACGACTCGCACAAGGCCACTAAGCTTGTGCGAGCCCAATCTTTTAATCGCACACGTTGTGTCCGTTATGACTGTTAAACGTGATGATGTGTATTTGCCATGATCAATGTGTGTTCTTAATTTGCTAGCTTATGTGATACTTATGTGCACAACTCGAAACCAAAACCTGACTTGTATGGTAACCCTGTTAGGACGTGGTTGACCACTCTTAGTTCAAGTAACCTTACGTGTAATTTGCCGAGCAAACCAAGGTGAGTTCTCGCTCTTACCAAGGCATGGGATTCCCGGTGGGTAGGGAATGGGATTGAAGGAATGAGATTGAACCAATGCTTGTACTTACACTGTTACTAGACTACCTACCATCGTCCTCGGATGCGAAGGATACATACGTAAAACCTACGTATACTTGTACTCATCACTGTCCTAAGGATGCGAAGGGCACTTACGTAAAACCTACGTAAACTTATATTCGCTACTGCCTCGGGATGTGACAGGCACTTACGTAAAACCTACGTAAACCCCCGCGTACCACTGTCCTCGGGTTGAGAAGGACACTTACGTAATACCTACGTAAACCTTGTACGTACTACTGTTCTCGGGTTAAGAAGAACACTTATGGTTACAAATAGTCTAGTGTATATACAAATATGGGAAGCCCCCACTAATAGAGCATACTATTGGCCTAGTAGAGCCACATGTTATGAAACGAACTTACTATTACGAACTTACTACCTGTGAACTCGCTCAACTAGTTGTTGACTCTCTGTTACATGCCTTGCAGGACCATAGGTACATGGAGCTTGCACGGGAGGCGCGATCGTTGTGGGCACATGGACTGTTGAGTTCCATGTTTAACATTTACATTATGAGAACTTGATACTTATGTTGGATTTTTACATTAATGCTTCCGCTACACAATTGATTATGTTTGGTTTTGAAAACACCTTTCGTATTGATGAATGACATTTATTATTTACACTTATGTTCAATATGATTGGTGGCTTGATCCTGGTCATGTCACGCCTCCAAGCGGTGTTACTCCGCGTGTGGATTTTGGGGGTGTGACAGATTGATATCAGAGCCATTGGTTATAGAGAACTTGGTTTTAATAAGGGGAAAACGTTTTTATTAAAACCAGACTATAACCAGTACAGTGCTCAACGATCCACAACGACGCCTCGCTCCACGTGCAAGACTCAACATTCTAGGTAATATGGTATATGTTTTATTGCCTACTTGCTAGATTACATAGAACTTTGTTCAGGGTATGCTTAGATACACATAACCACTATTGCTTGAGAACACTTGTGTGCTTACTCTTTTCTGTCATCGCATTTTTTCGCGAACCACTCTCTCACTTATGTTACCTTTGCTATGAAGATCATGTCTGGACGTATTAACATGACTCAAGCCCAGTTGACGGCTCTCATTAACGAACAAGTTGCTGCGGCACTTGCAACCGCACAGGCAGGAGGTATATCCTGCAGTCATAACTCACACTAGGATCTCTAGATCCTACACTCCTAAAACCACTCTTGTGTTTAACCTTGTCCTATTCTTATACACAATAGGTCAACACGCTCAGCAACCTGTTTGCACTTTCAAGAACTTCATGGACTGTCGTCCAAGCACATTCAGTGGCACTGAAGGAGCAGTTGGACTCCTCCATTGGTTTGAGAAGCTCGAGTCGGTATTTGAAATGTGTGAATGCCCTGAGGCTCGCAGGGTGAAGTACGCCACTGGTACTCTAGAAGGAATTGCGCTGACTTGGTGGAACGCGCAAGTTCAGATTTTAGGGCTGGCAGCTGCTAACGCCACCCCTTGGAATGACTTCAAGGAACTCATCAAACGGGAATACTGCACACGTGATGACATCCACAAGTTGGAAGTGGAGCTCTATCATCTGAAAATGACAGGGTCGGAAATTGAAGCCTATACGAAACGGTCAAACGAGCTGGCCATCTTGTGTCCAACTATGGTGGACCCTCCAATCAAGCGCATTGAGTTGTACCTCAAGGGTCTAGCATCAGAAATTCAGAGCCATGTGATATCGGCTAACCTCGACAATATCCAGGACAATCAATGTCTTGCTCATCGCCTAACGGATCAGGAGTGGAACAGAACAGGCTGCCTAAACGTATCAGCGCTACTACTACCGCTACCACTTCTGCTACTCCTGCTACTCCCAGTGATAACAAGCGAAAATGGGATGGGGATTCAAGCAAGGGTTCAGCCACAGTTCAGTCTCAGGTGCAGCAGCGAAAGACTGACAACTATCAGAGCCCTGGTCAGCAATCTTCGGGCAATCATAGACAGGGTGGATATCGAGGAAACCTCCCAAGGTGCAACAATTGTAACAGACACCACAGTGGCCAGTGCAACAAGGGTCGTTGCGAGAGGTGTCTCAAGATGGGTCATGAGGCCAAGGATTGTAGGAGCCCACGACCTGTAGCTCAGAACCAGCAGCAGCAAACACCGCAGAATCAGCAACAGGGCAACAAGGGATGTTTTCATTGTGGCGCTGAAGGTCACTTCAAAAGACACTGCCCTCAGTTAAACCGAAACCAGAACAACAACAATAACCAAGGCAATGGAAACAACAACGGTGGAAACAACAATGGCAACGAAGCTAGGGGACGTGCATTTGTGCTGGGGCAGGGAGAAGCAAGGAATGATCCCAACGTAGTCATGGGTAAGTTCCTTCTCGACGACTTTTATGTTACTGTATTATTTGATTCGGGTGCGGATACCAGTTATATGTCTTTGAAAGTTAACCAAATGTTAAAACATGCACCAACTCCCTTAAACACCAAGCATGTCGTAGAGTTAGCTAACGGTAAAAGTCTAGAGGCCACACACATAGTTCAGGGTTGTAATCTTATCCTCGCTGGTCAGACTTTCTCTATCGACCTTATTCCCATTGCTCTGGGTAGTTTCGACATCGTCATTGGTATGGACTGGTTATCCCAACATCACGCAGAGATCTCGTGCAAAGAGAAGATAGTACGTATTCCCCGTTCTGGCAAAGAACCTCTCGAAGTTCAAGGCGACAAGAGTGCTGCTGTGGTTGGCATCATCTCCTTCATGAAGGCTCAGAAATGTTTACGAAAGGGGCACACTGCCATTTTGGCACTAGTTACGGACGCATCAACGAAAGAGAAAAGAATAGAGGATATTCCAGTCGTACGCGATTTTCCTCAGGTGTTTCCTGAAGATTTACCTGGGCTACCGCCTCATCGCCAGGTCGAATTCCAGATTGAACTAGCTCCTGGAGCAGCACCCATAGCTCGCGCACCGTATCGACTAGCTCCAACTGAACTGGAAGAACTGTCTAAGCAACTACAAGAGCTCTTGGATAAGGGCTTTATTCGTCCAAGCTCTTCGCCTTGGGGAGCTCCAGTATTATTCGTGAAAAAGAAGGACGGTACCTTCAGGATGTGCATAGATTACCGCGAACTGAACAAGGTGACAGTGAAGAACCGCTATCCTCTGCCACGTATCAATGATTTATTCGACCAGTTGCAAGGGTCTAGCTACTACTCCAAGATAGACTTGAGGTCAGGTTATCATTAGCTGAGAGTCCGGGATGAGGACGTCTCCAAAACAGCATTCAGAACTCGCTACGGCCACTACGAGTTCCTAGTCATGCCATTCGGGCTAACGAACGCGCCTGCAGTCTTTATGGACCTTATGAACAGGGTGTGCAAACCCTACCTAGATAAGTTTGTGATTGTATTCATCGACGACATTCTGATTTACTCCAAGAGTCAGGAGGAGGACGAGCAGCATTTACGACTTATTTTGAAACTTCTTCGAGCAGAACAGTTGTACGCCAAGTTTTCAAAATGCGACTTCTGGCTTCGTGAAGTCCATTTTCTAGGCCATGTAGTAAACAAGGATGGGATTCATGTTGACCCATCCAATGTAGATTCGATCAGGAACTGGCCTGCACCGCGTACACCAATGGAAATACGCCAATTCTTGGGTTTAGCAGGTTACTACAGGAGGTTTATCAAAGACTTCTCGAAGATTGCACAACCGCTTACACTACTGACGCAGAAGGGTGTCACCTACCGTTGGGGTAGTACTCAAGAAACGGCTTTTCAGCACCTAAAAGATAGGCTCTGCAGCGCACCTATTCTCTTATTGCCTGAGGGCATGGACGATTTTGTGGTTTATTGCGACGCATCCATCCAGGGTCTTGGATGTGTGTTAATGCAGCGTGACAAGGTCATTGCTTATGCTTCGCGCCAACTCATGGTTCATGAATGGAACTATACTACACACGATTTAGAGCTGGGAGCTGTTGTTTTTGCACTTAAGATATGGCGACACTACCTGTATGGTACCAAGTGCACTATCTACACCGATCACAAGAGTCTCGAGCATATCTTCAAGCAGAAGGAATTGAACATGCGTCAATGTCGATGGGTTGAACTACTTAATGATTACGAATGTGCCATCAAGTACCATCCAGGCAAAGCCAATGTTGTGGCTGACGCCCTAAGTCGAAAGGACACTACGCCTAGACGCGTACGAGCATTGCAACTTACTATCCGGTCTAGTCTTCCTTCCCAGATACGAGATGCTCAGGTAGAAGCATTGAAACCAGAAAACGTCAGGGCTGAAGCCCTATGCGGCTCAAGGAAACGATTAGAACAAAGGGAAGACGGCGCCTACTATGTAACAGGGCGCATTTGGGTCCCATTATATGGCGGTTTACGAGAACTTGTGATGGATGAAGCACATAAGTCTCGCTACTCGGTACATCCTGGTTCAGATAAGATGTACCACGATATCAGGACAACGTATTGGTGGCCTAGTATGAAGGCCCACATTGCAACTTACGTCGGCAAACGTTTGACTTGTGCGAGAGTCAAAGCGGAATATCAGAAACCATCAGGCCTACTTCAGCAACCCAAGATACCACAATGGAAATGGGAGGAAATTTCCATGGATTTTGTTACAGGCCTACCTAGATCTCAACGTGGGAACGATACCATTTGGGCGATCGTGGATCGACTCACAAAGTCTTCACACTTCCTGGCAATTAAGGAAACGGATAAGTTCTCCACTCTAGCAGACGTATATCTTAAGGAAATTGTCTCAAGGCACGGAGTGCCGACCTCTATTATCTCTGATCGAGATGCACGATTTACTTCAGAACTATGGCAAGCAATGCACAAAGCTTTTGGCTCACGGCTAGACATGAGCACAGCATATCACCCTCAGACGGATGGGCAGTCTGAGCGCACGATTCAAACCCTAGAAGACATGCTTCGGGAATGTGTTATTGATTTCGGCAACAGCTGGGAAAAGCATCTCCCTTTAGTGGAGTTTTCATACAATAACAGTTACCATACCAGCATCCAAGCCGCTCCATTCGAGGTATTGTACGGACGTAAATGTCGGTCACCTCTCTGTTGGGCAGAGGTGGGGGATAGTCAAATCACGGGTCCAGAAATGGTAGTTGATGCTACTGAACGGATTGCACAGATACGGCAACGCATGGCGGCGACTCGCGACCGTCAGAAAAGCTACGCTGATAAGCGCAGGAAACCACTCGAGTTCCAAGTTGGGGATCAAGTGCTACTCAAAGTCTCACCCTGGAAGGGTGTGGTTCGTTTTGGCAAACGAGGTAAACTTAATCCACGGTATGTCGGACCATTCGAAATCATAGAAAGAATAGGCAAAGCGGCCTACAAACTGAACGTACCAGCAGAACTCGGTGCAGTTCACAACGTCTTTCACGTGTCGAATCTGAAGAAATGTCTGTCAGATGAGACCCTCATAGTTCCTTTGAAGGAACTCACTATCGACGAACAGTTGCGATTCGTCGAGGAACCAGTAGAAATCACGGACCGGGATGTTAAGGTCCTCAAGCACACCAGAATACCTCTTGTTCGAGTTCGTTGGAACTCCCGTCGTGGCCCAGAGTTCACCTGGGAACGCGAAGATCAGATGAAAGAAAAGTATCCCCAATTGTTCGCAAACAGTACAACCACTACTGAGGCTGAAGCTACCACGGAATTTCGGGACGAAATTCCAGATCAACGGGGGGAGGATGTGACACCCCAGGAAAACCATACAACTTAACTAGCTTCCTCAGTGAGTACGTACCAAATTTCGGGACGAAATTTCTTTTAAGTTGGGGATAATGTGACAACTCGTATTTCCGAACTTATACATGTGCTTAATGTAACGTATGTGAACTTGGTGTATTTATTTGATATGCTAATTTAATAAATGTTATGTTTGATATGTGCTATGTGTAATATACGTATGTATGCAAACGATCCCAAACGCACAAGACTCACCCGATCGTACAAGCCCATTCAGGCTATACAACTTGTATTCGGATCAATGGGCAGCCCAAATAAGGATTCGGCCCACTCCCTTATGTCGCATAACACTTAGGGGATAGGGTATACCCCTCATAATTTGCAAAACACTTTACACACACAACTCAAACCCTAGCTCTTTCTCTCCTCTCAAACTCGACGGCAACACTCTTTCCCTCAATCGAAGATCATAGTGCTCGGATCATTTTCTTGTTTGGATCATTCTCGTTATACCCTTTTAACCGGTTAGTGTTTCATGTTATGTGTTTTTATTCGGGTGATGTATTGATATGTTGAAGATATGTGATCGGTCATATATGTGTTTGAATCCGAATGTGAACTATGAATCGTATGCTAGATGATTTTATGCATGCCATGATTTATGTGAATGATGATGATCTAGTGAATCGGATGAGTATGGTGATGTTAATCAGCTAGCATGTCACGTTCTCGGATTGTTTGCATAATGTTTAGGATAGAAGGTATGTAATCGGCTGTGATATGTTACGATTAGGATGAATTATTGTGTTGTCATAATAGGATGTATGTGTTGATAAGTTGTTATTCATGATTTTTGGTTAGTTAGGGTTTATATGAATGAGATGATAAAACCCTTGTTTGATCTATAATTGCATGACCAAAAATTGTTAGTGTTGTTAATGGATAGAATCTATAATCTGGGAAACTCTTGAATGATTGTAACTGAATCAAATTTTGGAAACAGTGTAACCGAATGGCATAATATTCGGATGTGTAAACCAACCGCACAAGACCTCTTGGTCGCACAAGAGGTCCATACGCACAAGAAGTCCATTCGCACAAGATGATCCAATCACACAAGGTGGCCCCAGTCGCACAAGGCTTATTGGATCGCACAAGTTGTAACGATTGGGCTGGGTATACAATTTGGGCTGGACTAGTCCGATCGCACAACCCAAACGGATCGCACAAGTCGACCGGATCGTACAAGCTATCCGGATCGCACAAGACATGTTAATTGGGTCGTGTTCATGCGTATAGTTTTGTTGGGTTCTTGATATTGGGCCGGGTATTAGTGGGCTCCAACGGATGACTCGCACAAGGCCACTAAGCTTGTGCGAGCCCAATCTTTTAATCGCACAAGTTGTGTCCGTTATGACTGTTAAACGTGATGATGTGTATTTGCCATGATCAATGTGTGTTCTTAATTTGCAAGCTTATGTGATACTTATGTGCACAACTCGAAACCAAAACCTGACTTGTATGGTAACCTTGTTAGGACGTGGTTGACCACTCTTAGTTCAAGTAACCTTTCGTGTAATCTGTCGAGCAAACCAAGGTGAGTTCACACTCTTACCAAGGCATGGGATTCCCGGTGGGTAGGGAATGGGATTGAAGGAATGAGATTGAACAAATGCTTGTACTTACACTGTTACTAGACTATCTACCATCGTCCTCGGATGCGAAGGATACATACGTAAAACCTACGTATACTTGTACTCATCACTGTCTTAAGGATGCGAAGGGCACTTACGTAAAACCTACGTAAACTTATATTCGCTACTGCCTCGGGATGTGACAGGCACTTACGTAAAACCTACGTAAACCCCCGCATACCACTGTCCTCGGGTTGAGAAGGACACTTACGTAAAACCTACGTAAACCTTGTACGTACTACTGTTCTCGGGTTAAGAAGAACACTTATGGTTACAAATAGTCTAGTGTATATACAAATATGGGAAGCTCCCACTAATAGAGCATACTATTGGCCTAGTAGAGCCACATGTTACGAAACGAACTTACTATTACGATCTTACTTACTGTGAACTCGCTCAACTAGTTGTTGACTCTCTGTTACATGCCTTGCAGGACCATAGGTACATGGAGCTTGCACGGGAGGCGCGATCGTTGTGGGCACATGGACTGTTGAGTTCCATGTTAAACATTTACATTATGAGAACTTGATACTTATGTTGGATTTTTACATTAATGCTTCCGCTACACAATTGATTATGTTTGGTTTTGAAAACACCTTTCGTATTGATGAATGACATTTATTATTTACACTTATGTTCAATATGATTGGTGGCTTGATCATGGACATGTCACGCCTCCAAGCGGTGGTACTCTGCGTGTGGATTTTGGGGGTGTGACACACGGCCCCCTGGTGGGCGATAGAAGCTTCTACAACTTTGTCTTTTCTGCTGACACTTGGGCACGCCCCCGTGCTCACTGAGCACGGGGCGTGTTCAACCTTCTGTTCTCTTGTTTTGCTTGGGAGGATGCTGTCGGGGGGGGGTCGGGCATGCCACATTTGTTCCTTTTCTTGTATTTATGTTAGATTTAGCTGTCTTTTTGCTTCTTTTGTTCATTTGAGCTCATTTAATCCTAAAAATACAAAAGGAAGACAAAAACACACTTTTTCCAACATTAGTACTAAAAAAAGGGTTAGTTTTATGCCACAATTGATGTAATTTATATGTTGCATTTTGTGCACATCAGCCAACACAATGCAAAATATTGAGGGACTTAGATACAAAACAACAGAAAAAATAAAAGACAAAAAAAACATTGATCAACTATCGCTATATTAATTTAATGATTTGTTTTGAACAAAATTTATGACAAAACATAGATCAACCGAAAACATACATAAAAATAAACACGAAAACATATCATATTTTATATAAACCAAATATTTGATTTTTGATAATCCTGTATGCACCAAACAAGGATTGTTTTTAAATTAAAACTAGCAATAAAACCTGCGCGCGTTGCGGTGCGATACGTCGCAAACATCGAATGGATTAGTCCAAAAGTTATGTGATGCATTAACCATATGAAACATGTGTTTCGACATATCTGATTGAATTCAACGAGAAAAAACAGACGAAAAAACGTTGAACCCCACACGCACGTTGCTGCATGTTGACTCGCAAAATTTCAAACGAAACTTAAAACGAAAAACTTGCGAAAGATGAAAAGTATAAGAGGGCCAAAGTTGAAAATAAAAAAGTGTTGGGGTTAAATTGAAGATTGAAAAGTTTTGGGTTAAAACTAAAAAAGTCAAAGGGGTTAAATTGCAAAAATAAAAAACCCTTTGAATTAAAAGTGAAAAATGCAAAAAAAAAAATATTGAAAAACTCCTAATACATAAATTACAACTAAATAAAGCAACAAAATGTTGCTAATTTATAGTTTAGAAATATTTTAACCGTACCAAATATCAAGTTAGATAAATTATACCATTAAAACGAGTGGTTTTTTTCTTTAAGTAGACACCCCACTTAATATACCTTTATTTTTGAAGGTGACTAAAAATTAGATTCACATGTGAGGTAAGGTCATGGGGTATACTCTAACATTTAGAGTGTTAACAGTCACATGACATGTTAATTGACATTTCAAATCACTTCCTCTTTGGGTTAAATGGCATTAAATGAGTTATGTGTAATATGTTAACTCAATGTTAAGAGATTATATTAATTATTATTTTCTTTTTTAGACCAAAAACCACTAAAATATAGGGTTAGATGAAGTTAATGAGATTTAAACCATTTTCTTGGAATGAGGCAAAGTGAAATGAGGAAAGAAGGTTGATATGGCACTTAGGTGAAGTTAAGATAAGTTAAAGTATACTCAAAGGCCTAACATTATATGGAGAATTAGTTTTT